>NW_022987682.1:120000-183387 GCF_902827165.1 Trematomus bernacchii
CTGTGAATTACGTGCTGTGTTCAGGGTCAGGAAAATACAATTCATGACGCAGAAAGAATGATTCACGCTTCCACTAGAAATGAAGATGCCTTTGTGGAACTGACGTCTCGAATACTGGAAAAGTGAGTACGTACAGTAGAAAGACAACAATATAAACCTGGTAGCTTCAATTGGTGACATATCTTGAAGCTTTAACGAGGACTTGATATTAAAGCTAGCCCCTCATGCACACATTTGTTAAAGTTGCTAACTGCTCCCAGCGTGCCAAAAAGGTTCTTAGGATTTTGTTTTCTTTTACATGATACCATCATTATCCGTTTTCCTATTGTTTGGTATTGGTTTGACAGTCTGTATTATTGCTAATGATTTTTTATGGTGTTACAGTTGATAGTCATTAAACAGTCAGCAAGCAAAATCATATTTGAGCTAATAGTTCTGATAATACACTCAAATATTTCAGAAACGATAGGGAATCCAAAAAAATGTCCGTGCTAAAAAACAACAAAGGGGGCGGCCTGTGGGGACTTGGCTTTGAAACTGAAGGGTCTCCAGTTCAAGTCCCCATTCACACCAATGATGGAGTATGGACAAACTGGCAGCCTTGATTTCTTTCCATATGACCATGTGTTTATATTTGTATTTATGTTGATGTAATCAGACCTACTCGTGTATATTTCCTTTCCTGTGCATGTGTGTGTATTGTACTGTGTGAACAATGGAATTTCCCCTTTGGGAGGAATAAAGGGTCCTCTTCTTCAAATACTGCTACTCAAAACTCAAACATATTGTAGAAAAGCCCTTTTTACCCCCCTCTTGTTAGCCAGAGAAACCTTTGGCTTTCCAATGTATATGGACCATACAGAGTTTGAAGAGAGTAGTGCTTCAGCCCCATGGACAGCTCCAGGCAGAGTCACTGAACTAACATAACACATAGTATTCCACCTCTCCCGTGTTGTCAAAACACCTACAAAAAAAGACATAGATCCTTTGAAAACCCTCTGTCTTTTTACAGTGAGGTATAGTTTCAAAAATGGGTATACTAAGGGGAATAGCCATAACACACATGAATAGAAGTGTGCATATTGGATCCAAAACTAGTCAAAGAGCATGCAGAAATATTCTAATACATCATTTTTTTTAATGAGGCATGCTTAAAACTAGATGATATTTGGCTAAGCTTGTATGGGATTGTCATGTCTGTACAGATGGAGACCCATAAAGCCCATTTTTCTTGGTCAGTTCATTTTAATTTTGACGCCAACTTCACAGTGCAGCCTGAGCTTTCAGGGTTTGATTACACCTCTAGAATCTATAGCCGCGTTCACACCGGAGTACTTTTCACCGTACTTTTCGCGTTTAATTCCGTTAGTACCCCTTATGTCGCGTTCACACCAAAAAGAGCACTTCATCTCGGGAACTTTTACCCCCATTTTTAGTGCCTGCTGAGAGATGGTACTTTCCTGGGGGAAAAAAGTGCCCCAGTTCTTAAAGGTGAGGTCCTCACCTTTAAATTCATAATGTCAAGTTTATTGTCTATCAACCCTCTATTGATGGTGTTATGAAGAGCTCAATGCTGACTTCAGGTCTTAGACATGGCTGACAGCGTATGTTGTGGGGCCTGGAGCCATTTTCATTACATTACCCTGTTTTTCACGTGGGGAGCGGGACCAACAGTGTTCGAAATGGGGGGGAGCCAGGGGGAGCTTGGCTCCCCTAAAGACGGGGGGAGCTCCCCTGAAGGCCGACTTTGAGATAAATAGGGGGAGCCGCATATTTGTGTCACACAGATTAGAAATGTTGAGTTTCTGTCAATAAAAGTTCTTGAAATAAACAATAGTCATTGTTCATTAGGTTGAGGATTGATAAATACTATTTAGAGTACTTTTAGTGTGTACTTTTTGAGTGATCCTCTGTCAAACTCCCCTCTTGAGTACAATAATGCATGTTTTCTGCTATCTTTGATGAGAGATACAATTATTTTCTGCCATAAATTGTTAATGAGAGTGATACTGTTTGACTCAGTATACTAATTTAACTACACCAACAAATACTTTTTCAGGTATTCTCTTTCAAATTCCCCTCCTTATACAAGAATGCATCTTAAATAAAAATGTGTCATTAGACTTATATTGTTGGACAGAGTATTTTAAGAGGATATGGTAGACATGATATCAGCACTACTTCCAGTCAGTACTCCAGCAGCAGCTTTTACCCCTTGGGAAATCTTCAGAGAATATCCTGCATAGCTGGTCTATCCTTCAGCAAAGTGACACACCCTGTCACTCTTGTTGGCCTCTTATGTTGATGCTGTCTTAACCTTTAACAGCCAGCGCCACCATTTTTACAAAAAAATTGAAAAATACAAGTTGAATAGGACGTTGTGGATCTATTTTCTCTCACCTTGTAATTACACAATCAAATAATCTATAATACGGCTTTGGACTTCACTCACCAAAAAACATTTGTTTTTATGTTTTGCATTTGTACTATTTTGTAGTCAATTTGGACAAATATCTTTCGAACAAAAAATATCCTATGATTGCATATGGTGTGAATATGTATACCCTGCTCACTCAGTATTATTTTAGGTACAATTTATATTTTAAATGTAATGAAAAAGCCAACTCAATAGTGTGTTAAAAATAGACTTTAGGATATTGTAAAACAAAAAACTGCTATATAATGTATTCTTAACCCTCCTTTATCTTCACATTTGCTTTACACCCTTTATCCTTGGTGGTCATTTTGACCCCAGGAGTTTAAAGCTCAAGAAAATGATCATATTCAAAATTGTTACCAAAATGTACGTTTCAAGTACTTTATGTTTCTTAGTTGACTAAATTGCCATTTAAATAAAACACTACCCCCACCTCCCCTTCCACCCACAGCATTATACATCCATCATTCCTATTATGTGACCATTGTAAAATATATAAATCACCATAAAATCTCACTGATTGACGCAACATTTTAAAGGATGATCTTTTTGCTGTTGTTAAAGGATCTATATTATTTCCATGTACAATTTGGGCATTTCAGAAATGTACAGTATATTATCAAGGATAGTAACATGTATTATGTTTTGGGGTCAATATGGAAATATTTCCCTTCCAGTGTCAGCATTCCAAAGGCATGCCGTTGCCTCCCTTTTTTGATTTCTGCAGAGATGGAGTACTCGAGTCCTGGACTCGGACTCGAGTCCTGGACTCGGACTCGAGTGCCGATTTTCGGGACTCGTGACTCGACTCGGACTCGTGCACTGATTGACGCGACTCGGACTTGGACTCGTGAATTCTCGGTATGCTGACTTGGACTCGGACACGGACTCGTGCATTTTCACGTACGCTGACTTGGACTCTGACTCGGACTCGTGAATTTTTCCCCCCACGATGACTCGGACTCGACTTGTACATTGACGCTCCGACTTGGACTCGGACTCGAGCAAGTTTTCTATGGAGTCTGATGTCCTCTATCCTGGTGTGTGCACCGGCTGCGAGGCGAGTTCACGTACTGGGCCCCGCTATTCCAGTCTAAAGATGTCTAGAGACACACCCCGCATCGTGCTGTATGCTTTCACACATTCTGCTTCCACATTGGAAAAGAGCAGCGCAAAATGCTCTATGTGGAAACAATATTGAAGAGAAGGCTCCGTAACACATTACTCTAAACATCGAGTTCAGACATAAAGGCTGTCTTGAACACTATCATCAGAGTAACGTGATCTAATCAATAAATAAAGATTCAGCCGATAACACGAAAGCACATGGCTACTTAACATACAGAATGACGTCATTTTGCATGCTAAGTAGCCATGTGCTTTCTGGGGCTAAATCTTCATCAGTAAACCGATTTAACCGGTAAAAGTTCCTTCAAAATAAGAGTCCCGATCTTATTACTATCAAAATAAAAGTGCAAAACGAAAACTTTACCATAGTAAAATATTGGCATACAAATATAATCACTTCTCTAAAAGGTAACTCATTTTAAACATAGTTTATTTATATATAATAATAATAATATTAATATTAGTAATAAGCTTTATATTTGTATAGCACCTATTACAAGAATTGTAGCCAAACTCGTTTCACAGCAGTTCATTAAACAGATTAGTATAACATGACAGGATAAAAGCAATGTAGAGGAGCAGCTAGATTTCAACACATATATCCACGAAGATTAATACATGAAGACTTGTGACTCAGACTTGACTTGGACTCTTCTTAGGTGACTCGGACTCTTCTTAGGTGACTCGGACTTGGACTCGGACTCGAACACAGGTAATGATGACTCGGACTCGGACTCGACTCGGACACTCCTTGGGTGACTCGGACTTGGACTCGGACTCGACTACGACTCTCCCTTGGTGACTCGGACTTGGACTCGGACTCGAAGAGTGGTGACTCGAGAGTGACTTGGACTCGTGAATTGGTGACTTGACTACAACACTGGATTTCTGCACTCCTGCGAAAATGAACAACCCAATGTGGGCTTGTAAGTGGTTCCCACCCAACTCCTAACTGTCCGCATGCATGCACCTCACAATAAACTTGACATTATGTATTTAAAGGTGAGGTCCTCACCTTTAAATTCATAATGTCAAGTTTATTGTCTATCAACCCTCTATTGATGGTGTTATGAAGAGCTCAATGCTGACTTCAGGTCTTAGACATGGCTGACAGCGTATCTTGTGGGGCCTGGAGCCATTTTCATTACATTACCCTGTTTTTCACGTGGGGAGCGGGACCGTGAGTAAGCAAGTTATGATCATGACAACACCCTTTTTCAGTTTCCTTAAATGTTCACCTGTTAATAATGCCATGTCACAGAATTAGGATCATGTTAATTTACTTGCTTTTTTCAGAAGCAAAATAGAGTTTCTTTCCACTTCTTTCAAGACCTTTACAGAAAATGACATTGCAATTCAATTTTTTCATTTGCACACTTAAAAAAACTAGGTAAGATGGTGTTGTGCAAGCCAATTGTTTTGTAATGAAGGAGACAACAATTTCCTTGCTCTGTTGAACATCTGATGTTAATATGTATTTGTTAACATAATCATTCTCAGAAACCCATTTTAATACTGCTGTCAATTCCTTATAACAGATACCTGATAATGGGTGAAAGGCGTTTGGTTGGCTTTGTAAGATATACCCAACAATAAAGTCTGCACACAACAAAAACGAAAGCAGACTAGTACTAAGACACATGGTATTTTATCTTTGTGGGATATTAATAGCAGTACAGTCTATAAGAGTCAAAAAAGGCCACAGGATTATCAAAGACCCCCATCACCCCAGCCACAAACTGTTCTGTCTGCTGCCGTCTGGCAGGCGGTACCGCAGCATCATCAGGACTAAAACCACCAGACTAAGGGACAGTTTCATCCCACAGGCCAAAAGACTATACACCTGAGCTTGCACGATATTTATTTTGATTGTTGTTTTTTATACACATTTTAGTATATTTTAAAAATTCCACTGTTGAGGAACCTGCGATCTAAGTTTTTCATACATTACATAATTACATCGTAGTTTGTTATGATGTTATGACAATAAACCTTTGCATTTTGAGATTAAAGCTCTCTTATTGTTTTCAGAGAGAAGCTGTTTTCACAATCATGACGAAGAGCGCATTGACTGAAAATAACTATTCAGAAAGGGAGGATACCAAGCAATACGTTTCTTTTTCAAGGAAATAAAATGCAAAGGAACTTCCCAAGGCAGTATAAAAGGAGACACCTCTAAAAGACACTTGCATTGGCAGAGAAGGGCAGGGCTGTGTACTTGCAGAGCTTTATACTACTATACACTGTAGTTAAAAGCTCTGGATAAAAGAACAGATTGAAGTGTTACCATGGTTCATCTATAAAAGGTAGGAAAGCATTTCTTTGTTTTTCATTGGTTCCAATCTTTTAAGACCTGAAATACTTTTTAAATGATGGCCTCACATGGTCTCAAACTGAAGCATAACTCCTCATATTAAATCTGTCTTTGTGGCTCCTGGAGTGGGCTGATTAGATTGGTCTTTAAATGTGGTCTACATTTTAATCTCTCAGGCTGCAGAGTTCACATGGCTGTTTGATCTTTGGTGTTCAGGTGTTGTGTTGAATGGTTTTCAAGTACTGTACTCAAGTATGTATTTGAGGTACCTGTACTTCACTTGAGTATTTCACTTTGTGCTACTATATACTTTACTTCACTTCATTTTGGAGGCAATTTTTAACTTGTTACTCAACAATATGTATTTCACAGTTTTAGTTACTAGCTGCTCTGCAGATGTTGAATAATAATGCAGAATAAAACATAAAGAAGAAGAAGATACACTTTAATAATCCCTAAGGAGAGAGGCTGCCAGGTACCCAGCGCCAAGGGAGCAGTTTCGAGGTTAGGTGCCTTGCTCAAGGGCACCTCGGCAGTGGCCTTGGAGGTGAACTAGCACCTCTCCAGCTACCATCTCACTCCATCTTCTTTTCTTTTTGGTCTGATCGGGACGTGAACCGGTGACCCTTCGGTTCCAAGACCAAGTCCCTACAGACTGAGCCACTGCTGCCTCAAACTAATAAACCATCATGTCTTATTATATGATAGGCACCCAGCAGTATATATCAAGATATACAAAATGAACCCAACCTCTACCAAGTGCAACATTGACATTAATTGAAAATGGGCCTTACTGCACAATGATTACTTTCACGTTTTGTACTTGAAGTATCTTTTGATGTCATTACTTTTGTAAATGTACTAGGGTAACATTTTGAATAAAGGACTTTTACTTGTTACAGAGGATTTTTACACTGTAGTAATGGTGCTTTTACTTAAGTAAAAGATCTGAGTACTTCTTACATCTCTGGTTATTTCCTATTACCTTTAGTGGGATGCTGTTTGGATAATCTGGACAGTGTGGGATTGCTGAGGGTGTATCAAAAATGGAGTACACTGATAAGGAGGTAAACCATTAAATGACAATAAAAGTACAAATACATGTCACATAAGCTATTGTTAATATAGTATGACTCGTTCAAAATAGAATGTAAACATACTGTAATGTTCTCAATTACCAAGGAACATAATGAAGAAACAGATCCCTCTCCTGACCCGGGCTGTGAGGAAGGAAAGAACACTCCAGCATCACCACAGTCCGACCGTAAGTGTGACTGTCAATAACTGATTTAATGTTATAAATATATGCGCAGCGATATGTAAAGATACTGAGATGTACTTTTCTTCTCTAATGACAGATGTTCCTCCACCAGGGGAAGTACCTGGGTTTAGACTACAGTTAGATTACTCCTGTGAAACAAACAGCGGCAGTTTGACTGTTGATAACGCCAAAACTGTCACGGTTAAGGCACTGATTCACAGGACTGAGTGTACCATCAGATTCACAAGGATTTCAGACAATGGAAATCAAAGAGAAGCAACCTCGCTATCTGTCTGCACAGGTAAATCTGAAAATGTAATCAATGCCACCTGTTTCTGGATCTTTTGGATAAATATATATGGCTTTTTTGTGGCCTTTACTTGGGAGTCAAACAGCACTTTAAAATGCTGACAAACATTGATGGAACATGAATTTTTTAAGTTTTAGTGAAACCTTTCTGTTTTTCCCCACAGAGCCCAGCACTCCTGTGCAGAACAAAGTCGATCAGGTCAGCAGGGAGTCAGAGTCTCTGCATTCGGACACACCTGCTGGTGAAGTGGAGAGTAACAATGCAACGTGTGGCAGTGAGGTTGAAACTCTAAAAGAGAAACCCGATGGAGCATTAAGCAAGCCAACTGAAACATCTGCCCCCAAAGGTAAGTCAAATATAATCATTATTGCATGGTTGATGAAGTCCTTATAAAGAGTCAAAACAAATAAAAACAAAAGAGGCAAAACTCAAATAAAGTGATGATCAAACTAAGTTTTTCTTTCTTTTCGACCAAAAACAAAAAACTGGCCTACATAGCGGCCCCTATCGTAATGGGCATCTTTAATAACAATAAACATAGAATTGAAATCTACATTCTAGTTGTGACAGAGGGTTGTTCAGTTATTTTGGCCTTACTCTGAGACTGGCACCAGAGAGATAACTTTGCTCACTGGTCTTTCCAGCATGTTTGTTTCTGTCATACAAATAATCAGACTATTTCTTGCAAAAGTGGTAGGTACATTAGAACCTTTTGCAAGAAACAAAAACTGGCTCTGACAATGACCCTTCAGAGTGTAAGACTGCCAAGACAGTTGCAGATGACATCAATGCAGAATTGTTCCTTGAATACAAGAAAGATCTCCTTGCAGAAGACAGAAAGCTGATTGCCCAGTGTTGTGTAGTTAAAGCTATCTGGCATTTCAAGTTATTCCTTTGTCCCCTGTATGAGTCCTTGGTGAAGCTAGAGATCCTCCTGACCATGGGACACTGGCCCTTTAGATCAGTGGTTCTCAAACTTTTCAATAACGTACCCCCTTTGAAAAAGAAATTCAGCCAAGTACCCCCTGATCAGCGCAAAAACTATTTGTTAGGGAAAAAATGCCAATATAAAGAGGTACAGTACAGCGCTGCACAATCAGTGTCTGATTTATTAAAACAACAACCTTGTAACTGAGAAACACTTATGCTACATTTCAAATATTTACAATTCATTACTAAATTCATGGCAAACCAATTTTAACATCATGCAATAACACTAAGACGACATTAGTTGCATTGAACTGATCTTTTTAATAAGTTGTACTTACAATTTAGTGAGAAACATGGGCTTGTGCTTCACTGAGGATCTTTGTCATTCTGACAGGGAGGCAAACTGCAGTTATTACACTTCGCGTTTTGAAATATGTGTAACTCTATTAATATAAAACCCACACTGCTCAAACTTTGTTACTTTTCCTAAAATTGGTAAATGTATTTATGTTGGGGCGTGGGGAATGAAGAGAAAAAAATATATGAGCATTTTATGAGCATGGGATTTTGACCCCTCATATAAACATATGCATAATGCTGCACTATACTTTGCGGCCACACCCCGTTGCCAAGCAACGCTTATTGTTTAGGTGTCCTTTGATAAGCAGGCAGTCATATCATTAACTAGAACTAGCTAGATCTGATGGATTTGGACATAAACGCGAGTGAAGTATAACCGGACGTGAGAGAGAGATCAGAGATCAGCTGCTGATGACGGAGAACACGCAGCTCTACCGGATCACAGCTCCGCCGCTGTGATGGACCGTTGAGCGGAGTAATACACACTAAGAGTTAGACCTAACACACTTAGCTAGTTTATCTACTCTGGAACTAGCTAAACTAGTTATAAATATATGTATTCTTTACTGTTGGGTCACTTATTACAGGTTCAGCGAGCTGAAGCATCCGTCTATGCATGAGACGGATACTGACGGGCTGTCAGGAGAGAGGAAAAGAGAGCACCCCGTTTATTTTTCCCATTTTATTATCCAGTATTACTGTAAACTTTTGAATAAAGTAGTTAATCTACTATTAGTAGTTTGTATAAATGCATTACTTTTTTTTCTTTTTTTCATTAACATAAAATACATCTCACAGTACTCCAACGTACCCCTAGGGGTCCGCGTACCGCCATTTGAGAACCACTGCTTTAGATTGCACAAACTAGCCTGGACCATAGATTGGCCAGTTGTCCATTAGTGACCTCCTTAAGTCTTTGTAGGGTGCTTGCTGACCCAGAGGTCAAAGTTCTCTGTGAGAATGTTAAAATATAGGGGGGCCCCACAACGTTTTTTTTATAATACACAGTCTGAGACTCCAATAGTTCTTGGAGGGTGTGAAAAAGGATCTTGCGGGTTACCATGAAAAACACAGCAGAAAGATCCAGAAGGATGATGACAGAGGAGAGCGATGCGGATGCTGCTCTAACAGTGTGACGTTCTTAATTGACAGGGAGGAGGACGATCTCAGTTGAGTGCAACCAGCAACTGATCAACATCTCAACAAGTCAATACTTTGTGTTCTGCTTCTCACAACCACAGAACAAGCTTCAGTTCAACATCATCAAGACACTAAAAGAAACATTGTCTTAATAAAACTGCTTCATTCAGATTGTAGCTTCACAAAATATAGTCAAAGCAGAAATGAAATATTCTGTTAATCTGAGTGTAAATGTGAGTCTGTTTGCCTGATATGTCTGTTAGAAGCTTTGTGAAGAATACAACAATGAACTTTCAGTTATTGTTTTAAAAAGAATATAATTTCTTTCACATGTCCAACAACAAATCCAAACTTGGACTGCTCGAGACGGGACAGTCCGTCCCTCTTTTACAGCCTGTCAGTGTCCCTCTCTATGCAAAGTGAACTTCCTCACACTTTAAAATGCTGACAAACATTGATGGAACATGTATTTTTTAAGTTTTAGTGAAGCCTTTCGTTTCTTTCCCACAGAGCCCAGCACTCCTGTGCAGAACAAAGTCGATCAGGTCAGCAGGGAGTCAGAGTCTCTGCATTCTGACCCAGCTGCTGGTGAAGTGGAGAGTAACAATGATAAGCGTTGCAGTGAGGTTGAAACTGTCCAAGAGAAAGCTGATGGAACATTAAGCAAGCCAACTGTACCATCTGCCCCCAAAGGTAAGTCAAATATAATCATTATTGCATTGTTTACGATAAAAACTTAAGAGGCAAAACTCAAATAAAATGATGCGCAAACTAAGATTTATTTGTCTTTCTGTTAAATGATAACGTTAAATAATCTGACAAAGACCCTTCAGAGTGTGAGACTGACAACGTTTTTTTTTTCGAGACTGTGTCTCTCAGGGCTTCTTAACATTTATGAAACTATTAATGTGTAGCACCAGATTAATGGGAAGAATCTCAGCTAACTGAAGATACGAACCATTTTTACCAAAACAAAACACAAGTCTCATAAGAAGCTTCTAAATTACCCCTGAGCGAAACAATTCTAACGCACTGCGGCACAGAACTCAAGATAAAGATACCCTTATTACTTATCGTAACTGCACATACAATATATCCGATTAAAGCTGAGACTCCACAGATTATATAGGTATAGTATCATCACTGAGCGATCCGAACTCTTGACAGGGGAAGCAAACACAGACATCACAACACACAAAGGTAAGTCAAATATAATCATTATTGCATTGTTTACGATAAAAACTAAAGAGGCAAAACTCAAAAAAAATGATGCGCAAACTAAGATTTATTTGTCTTTCTGTTAAATGATAACGTTAAATAATTGAGCGGTTGAGAACTCTGCCACATAAGCCCATATCTGTGTTTCTCAATAAGCTGGTGCTGGGTAATTGTAGTCTTTTATTTTCTATAAATAGACAATATTATTTTGAAATTTTGAACCAAACAAAATTCTGGCCTATATAGCGGCACTTATTAGGCGCATTCACACCGCAGTACTTTTCCCACAAAGGTTCATGAGAACTCTTTAGTTCTCATGAACTAAGTACAGATTGCGTTCACACCGTAATGAGTTCCTGGGGAAGGATTAGGCAAATGAAGCCGCTGACTTCACTTCTTCTTCTTCTGCCTTGGGTTTACTGGCAGGCCGCAAACAACTTCACGGCGTATACTGCCGAAGTCCCCGGCCGGAAGTCCCCGGAGTTGGGGACTGGCTTCAGTAGAAGCTGCTGGGACTCCCAGCAGCTTCTACTGAAGCCTTCCGAGTAAATCGCCAGAACGCCGACACCTCCTCATCTCCACCGCTCCCATGTTTTCTTTTGTGTTGCCATAAGTTTGTCTTTCTGCGTTTGTGCGCTGGGCTAATGCTAATGCTAATAATGCTAATGCGAGGATAATAAAATGGCGGCTTCACAAAACCTTTTGGGAGTTTTACGGGGCGTGGTTTGCAACCCGCCCAGCCAATGAGACATAGGAACCTTTTTCTCCCACGAAAGTACCTGCTCTCTAGCAGGGACGGAAAAGGGGGTAAAAAAGGTTCTCATGAACTCATTTTAGTTTCTGCTCTTTTTGGTGTGAACGCGACATTTCGGAACTATATCGGAACTAAAGTGGGAAAAGTACTGCGGTGTGAACGTGGCTATTGTAACAAAAAGGAGCCAGATATAAAAGGTTCAGCCTTTGAAATCTATATTCTAGTTGTGACAGAGGGTTGATCAGTTATTTTGCCTTATTTTGAGACTGGCACCAGAGAGATAACGTTGCTCACTGGTCTTTCCAGCAGGTTTGTTTCTGTCGTAGAAATAATCAGACAATTTCTTGCAAAAGTTTTAGATAAATTGGGACCTTTTGCAAGAAACAAAGTCTGTCATAAAAATAATCAGACCTCTTGATCTAGGTGGTGTCTCCAGAGCTTTTGCCATTAACCAGGATCCATGAGGTGCATTTGAGTTTATGATCAATACATGTATGTCCAGGTATATAGTTTCTTTGAATGCAATTCCATTCCGGTCTTTCTTGCAAAAATCGTAGATTCATCTGGTCTAGAACTCCGTTATGCATTGCACTTGCTGCCAATGGTGTTTTGGCTGTGTATATTGCCGATGGATTTAACCTGGGGGCAGCATTGGTTTGACCTTGAGCAAGTGGTCGGGTGATAGAGGTTCAAAGTCATTTGGAACATTTGGCACTGTAGTAATGTGTTTCGGCTGTTGATAATTTGTTTACACGCACATAACTGTTGAAGGGCTTTCATCATCAAGCTGTCCATAACTCTGACATGTATGGTGGTAGCTCTGGCGTAAATCTGTCTCTTGGTAAATCTGAGATGTTTTGCTCTTTTGCAGTTCTATGTATGCACCTGCACTTACTGTCGCAAAACTACTTTCTTTATAGTCATCAGTATCATGTCTTTAGATGAAAACAACCAAAACTGGAAACATTGAATTTTTCATTTTGTTTGAATCTATGAATTTGCAGTTCTCCACTTTTCCCTGAGTTTAAATGAAGGTATCAATATCTTCCATTGAGTTACAACATCCTGAAAGACAAATAGTTTAAGTGAGCAGTGCTTTTCTATCTTCACTGTTAATGGCATTCCAATTTGACCTTTCTCCAAACAAGCTGCTGCAAAAGAGTTCATTTCCATAGTTCTCTTCGAGCAATCTCTTGGCTTTCTAGTCCTTTTTAGAATTCATTTATTGAAACCTTCTCACCAAGTCTTTAGTTTGGCCAACATCCCAATACATGGAAGGTACTCTAATTTATATTTTTTAAAGATGGGTATTTCTCTGGATGGATGTAATCTTAAGCGTTGCTCCTTTGGCAGCATTTCAGTAATTTTGATTTGGCGCTGCATTACTTAAATCGAGTCACTCTTTCTTTGCTATTTGATCAAGGTTAGCTTCTTGTTTTTCAAGCGAATGTATCTGTTGTGAAGCAGTAGTGAGTTCTGAGAGCAACTTTCTCAGCAACAGCCTTTCTTCATGTTAATGAAGCTGTTATAGATATATTACTGCCAGCATAGCACATATGACCCTTACTGCTAATCTGGCTCACACATTTTATGTATGCGTACTTATCAGAATCAAAATCAGAATTCCTTTATTAGTCCCACTGCGGGGAAATGTACAGTGTTACAGCAAAAGTGTCATAGCAGGTAAAAAAGGCAACCAATAAATGGCAAACAAAGATTGTATTTTATATATATATATATATATATATTAAAGTATTGAGACCTTATAACAATTAAATGCTGGGACATTTATAAAAAAATGTGCTTTTACATAAAAATGACTATTGCACAGTACAATTGCAAACAAGTGTATATTTTTTCCTTTTCAGGTCGGTGTTTGCTTAAACCAGGGGTCTGCAACCTTTTGGACCAAAAGAGCAATTTTGCCCCCTTTTCCACCAATTTGTTTTGTCTGGAGCCGCAAAACATAATTGATAGCTTATAAAGTTGTTTATATTGTTATATATATATTTTTTGCATTTATTATGTATTACATTATAGTAAACGGTTTACCTCTAATAATAAACAAAGAACTCTTATAAGGAGAATTAAAAAAAAAATACACAGGCCTACTTTAAAATAAATTAAACACAGTACTTGGGGAGTCCTCTGCACATTTGAAGAAAATGAATATAATTAAAATGGGCCCACTTTGAAATAAATAAAACATATAGCTGCACCCTAAAAAGAGTTAACTGATTGAATTATGACTGAAGATCGTCAGCTGTCTTCCTCTTCCGGGTTTTTCCTCCAATGTCAATGTCAATGTTGTCAAAGGCTGCAGCACCTTTGACAACTTCTCTCTACATATCAGGGAGGCTGTGGCTCAGTGAATTAGTGCGCTGATTTTCGAATCAGAGGATAGCAAGTTCGAATCCCACTGCAGTCAGCATGTCGTTGTGTCCCTGGGCAAGACACTTCACCCCAAATTGCTCCTGTGGGGATTGTCCACAGTATTGAGTATGTAAATCGCTTTGGATAAAAGCGTCTAACAAGTGACACATACCGGTAAGCCAGCATCATTTGCTGTGAAAGCATATAACTCTAACCACGCAGAATTAAACCCATGTGTTCCTCCGATACTTTTCTTTTCTTTGATTTATCCATAGTTCGCTCATCGAGCCGGGGGTCAGGTTATTCGTCTGCTGGCGCCGGACCGTAGCAGGATATGACTCATATTTGAATTGACCGTTTAAAAAACGTTTTTTTTTATTTATGGGTCACAGTATCACCTCAAAATACAAGATACAAAACATTTTCAACCATGCTACAAAATATAAATAGTCCTACAAATATTTGTATTTAATTTCTTTCTTATTTTTGTCTAAGCTCAAGGGAGCCAGAGTAGAGGGCTTAAAGAGCCGCATGTTGCAGACCCCTGGCTTAAACCATGCATTATATATATCTTTTTGATATGATTGATCATGACAGACATGAAAGATAGTTTCTTTCAATGTTCACCTATCAATGCCAATGTCAAGCACAGTGTATTGCATTTTTATAAACCTGCTGTAATTTGATGTAAATTACGTCTCAATCTCTTCTTTCAAGTCTTTTCACTAACAATTCCATTGCAATCTGCCAATTAGATTTGTATATCTCTTCATTTGATTCTAGTGTTGTTGAAGGATCTGGATCCATCTATTAGACAAGCTGTTTAATAATTGACTTCCCATCATTGTTGGAGGTTAACCTGTTAAGCACCAAGCCTGTTTTTCATGTTTCAGGCTCGAAAATGACATGCCCAAAACAAATGACTACAAGTTAACTTCTAAAAGGATTATATGAATAATTTCTTTTATCAAAGCAAGGTTACATCTGTGAGTTGGATGTAGAAGTGTCAGAATCAATATAGATGTTTTTTATTTTAAAGAAAATTCAGATTTTACATAGTAAAAAACTGTAAATTATAGTGTCCGTCCAAAGAATGTTTTTTACAGATAGTGAAAACTACCCTTGGATGATGGGTTAGTAGACTAAAAGCTTTAGGAATCCAAAGTACAACATATAATAAGTACCTTGTATCAAGATTGATGCAAAACAAGTGACATTTGACCTTTTTAGAGAGGTTTAGCCAAAACCACCCCACCTCTGAGGTGATTTGGGTGAAAATGTTTTTTTTTCCATATCTCTGGCCCCCCTTCGTCGATTTGGATGGTTGACACCTCTTTCTGACCGTTAGAGCCAATAGAATCGAAGGGGGAGGCCCACACACACACTCATTGTGAAGAGAAAAGGTGGGGGCTGCGCGCATGTAAATGTGCAGCAGAGTGCACCGATCTCTCGCTCTGACATTTGGAAACAAAAAAGCAGTTTTATTGCTTATGGATTATCAGAAATAATTTCAAAGAGGACACAGATACATTCGATTAACCTATGGATTAGCTGCAGCATCGTTTTTTTATCGTTTTAATGCCATTGAAGACCAGTTTTGACCAAGGTAAGCCATGTTAGCGTTTCTAGCTACCTAGCTCCACATGTTATAGCGTCGCAAATGTTTATCACTGAGTGTTGAGGTGGGCACCAAACAATTCTGTGTCTCCAGGACACCAAAAACGAGTGGTTGGCTGTGCATCTAGGATAAGTAATAAGGGAGTTATTGTGAGTTTAAGTGCCGTTTTAGGTTACATTTTTCGCTCGTGGATAATTCAGAGGCTGAGTGTTAGCATTGTGGTTTTTTTTTGGAAAAAAAAATTAAAAAGATCAGTTAGCTGAGTTTCTTCCCGTTACATGGATATAAAACATTCATAGTTTATTAAATATTAAGATTCCTTAGACAGTAACAGGTTAAGCAATGTGTACCTTATAAACTATAAGAAAATAACATTGTTATAATAAATGTTGATCCATGCTCATGAATGTTTAATAATCAATTTAGGCTTTAATATTTGTTGTTTTCATTTTCTACAGAGAAACACCTAGAGAGCCTTTTGGAGGAACTGGGGTTGGATCACCACGTTGAAGAGAAGTTATCCCTAAGCACACTTGTGAGGATTGACAAGAAGACCATTACTGATGAACCTGCTAAGTGTAATTCAGATCTTCCATGGTATTTTCTGAAGAAACTAATGATGGTTAATGTGACAGCTAGGAATGTAAAATGTACACCTTCACATGAATCAGACTTGGATGATAACTTAGATCTTGATAATCTTGAGGAAAGTACACATTCAGGTGACATACTGAATCCCCTTGACATTGTCACTGCTCTCTTCCTGTGCTCTGATGGTTTTGTACAGCAGGAAATGGCCCTCAAAATGTCTATGTGTCAGTTTTCCGTGCCTCTGTTGCTTCCCAACTGTGACACAAAGCAGTGCACACTCATGCTTTGGGCCATGAGAGACATTGTTAAAAAGTACAGACCTCAGTCACTTTCAGAATCCAAGGGATTGATTGAAGAGAGAATTGTTGTCTCTGAACTTCCAATGATATCTTTTGTGAGACTGGGTGAGTGCTCCTTGTCGAAGTCAAAGATCCTCAATGAGCTTCTGAGCAATTCTCAGCAGTACCATAACACCTTCGTTCACCGCATCATGGAGTGTGGTGACAGTCTAAGGAGAATATCCAGTGGATTGGTTGAAATGACTTGGTACCTCCCTTGTGGGAACAAAAACATGGATGTCTTCAGCGAGCCAGTTGCTGTAGCTAACCTTCGTGGGGACATTGCTTCATATCAAACACAATTTTCTTTCTTGTGTCAGACATCTGCAGCAGTTTTTGTGTTCTTTGACGCTTTGGACTCTGAGTGTGAGCTGCTAACCAACCAAAACCACAAGGCCCAGATCTTCTTGGTGGGTAACCGTCAAAGCAAAGATTTCAAATTAGATGCTGTAAAAAAGGTAGCAACCAAGTTAAGGTTAACCAAGAGAAACATCCTTTTGAAAGATAAGCACATAAATGATGCAGACTTTGTCAAAGATTTGCGGAAAAAAGTCAGCAATGCATTTGAAAACACAAAGGTGAAGATGGGAATTGAGAAGATGGCTGACATTGCCCGTAAACATGGAATCTGTGTTGAGTGCCAGACAGCGAAGAAAAATGCAGATGCCATCACTGCAGAAATTCAAGACATTCTTAAATACAAAGAGGTTCAGCTTCCCTTGCAAGGCCAAATATGGAAGGACCTTACTCGCTTGGAGAAAGAAGAATTGCGACTTCGGCAAGTTGGGTCTGAAAATATAGAAAAGTACAAAAGTGATCTTCAGCTACAGAAAACCAAACTTTGGGAAGAACAGAACTCTCATGACATCTCAAAGGCAATGACATGTTTCATCAATGCAATATCAAGCCCAGGGATAGAGAGGTGCTATTTCCTGAAATGGATGCGAATCAACCTCGATAACGTGTCTCGGGAAAAACTCTTTGACCTCAGGGAGCAGTACAAAGAAAAATGAAAAAACTCTGAGAACAAAGAGGAGATAAAAAAAATTGACCAACAACTTTCCAACAGCTCATTAGGGACTGAACACTTCTTCCGTGAAATGGGGCAGATCTATGAAGCTTCCCTTTCCCTTCCTGAAACAGACCCAGCACGTCAACAACTACAGCATCTCCCCAAGCTATGTGCTGAGTTAATGCTTGATGGATTTCCACTTGAGCTTGTAGATGGAGAAGCATCCAACATACCTCTCAGATGGGTGACTGACGTTCTCTCTCAGCTCAATGACTTGGTGTCTCCTAAGAACAAGATCCTGGTAGTCACAGTTCTTGGAGTTCAGAGCACAGGAAAGTCCACTCTCCTCAACACCATGTTTGGAGTGCAGTTTGCAGTCAGCAGTGGTCGATGCACTCGAGGTGCCTTTATGTTGCTGATTAAAATCAATGAAGATGTCAGAAAATACTTCAACTGTGACTTCATGGTGATCATTGACACCGAGGGCTTAAAGTCACCAGAGCTCGCACAACTGGACAATAGCCACGAGCACGACAATGAGCTTGCAACACTTGTTGTGGGGCTGAGTGATATCACCATCATCAATGTTGCAATGGAGAATTCGACAGAAATGAAGGACATCCTACAGATAGTTGTACACGCTTTCCTCAGGATGAAAGAGGTGGGCAAAAAGAAGCCCAAATGTCAGTTTGTTCACCAGAATGTGTCCGATGTTTCAGCTCATGACAAGAACATGCGAGACAGGAAACTGCTCCTGCAACAGTTAAACGAGATGACCCAGGCAGCAGCCAAAATGGAAAAGAAAGAAGAGTACTCGAGCTTCACTGATGTGATGGAGTACAGTCCAGACACTGGAAACTGGTACATTCCTGGACTCTGGAATGGAAACCCACCGATGGCACCAGTCAATGCAGGCTACAGCGAGGCTGTTTATGAGCTCAAGAAGAACATAATCACCATTTTGGAAAGTTGTGGATCATCAGCTAATAATATCTTGGAGTTTACAGAGTGGATGAAGAGCCTGTGGACGGCAGTAAAACATGAAAACTTCATCTTCAGCTTCAGAAACAGTCTCGTGGCTGATGCATACATGAGGCTGTGCACACAATTCAACAAATGGGAATGGGACTTCAAAAAAGAAATGTACACATGGGTTACACACGCTGAAACAAGAATCTCCAACTTCGGTACACCTGCTGATAAATCTAACATATCTGACATGACCGAACTTCATTTGCTATTGAAAAACAAAGTTTTGACAGAGCTGTCTGAATGGGAAACAAAGCTTCTTGAAAATCTGGACCAGTACTTCAAGCAAACAGAGGGTCATGTCTATCTTGTTGAAGGATACAGAGAGGAGTTTAAAAACAGTGCTTAGAGCCTTCGACGAGAAATGGAAAGCTCTGTGTTTAATCAACTCACAGCAGCATCCGACATCAGACAGGGGATGACAAAACTTGATAAAATCAAGGAGAACCACACAAAGGACTTAGAGGGCAGAGTTTGTGCATTGATTGGCAAATGCCGAAAGGAAAAAGTCCAGATGAAAGAGAAAGAGCTGGACAAAGAATTTGAAAAGATGTGGACTGAAACAGTGAAGGAACTTTCCTTTACAGAAATGAAGGAGGAGGACATTTTCACCAGTGTGTCTCACCGCCTGAGAACAAATCTATCAACCAAGGGAGGTCATGCAAGGGATTTGTTAAGTCAAAAAAGCCTGAGAGATTGTGGACTGGTGTCTTTTAAATATACAGTTGAAGGACTCTTCAGTCAATGTGCAGACACATTTAAAAAGTGGTTAAACATACCAGGTAATGCAAAGGCTGTACAACAAACAGCTGACAGCATCATTACAGTTTGCTCACAGATGGTGAGTGAAAAAATGCAAAGAAAGAGTAATTACCATGATACCTACATCGATGAGATTTTAAACATGATTGATGAGAGGCTGCAAAACAATCAGGAAGTTGGAACAGACATCACTTTTGAAGTCTCTCTGAAACAGCACATCTGTGCAGACGCAGCCAGAAGGTTTCAGAGACTGCATGAAAATTTCCTCCAAAAGAATGATCCTTACATATGTCTGAAGAAAAACAAAGAAAAGTTTCTTGATGATTTCAAAGACGTGTTCAGTAATGTAGACCAGTGCCAGAAGAAGGCAGAAGAATTCACAGACCGATGCTTGAAGCCTGCAGTCGAAGACTTTGTCAACCGTTCCCTGGGTCCTGATATCATTGGTGAAATGAGGACAAGTGAGGAGTTCAGCACAAGAATATCCTTCCAGTGTTCACTTTTACTGGATCTGCTCTCAAAGGATGACTTTAAAAAGTATGAGAGCTTTATTTCCTCTTATGAGAAATATGTGAAGGAATGGATACTCAACAAAATATTGGAACGCTTCTCAGATGGGTCTACGATGTTTGAGGATCAACATCTCCAGTCATGTGTCAACAGCATAAATAATGCTATCCAGAAAGCTAAAACAGAAAAGAGTGGCAACTTAAAGTCATTTGTTGAAGTTGTCTGTCAGGAACTTGGTGACAAACTGGTCATTTCCCAGGATGCTCTTGGGGCATTCATGACCCTGAACAAGGCCGACAAGGAACAGTTTGCTCACAGGCTCACTGAGTGTGTGACGGAGATGGCACACACTCTTAGAGAGAAGTTTAAAAAAACAAACATCCAAACTAAACTACAGAGCCTTCATGTGAATCCTCAGGACAAGCTTTTCAACACACTGATTGGATGTGGTGAACAGTGTCCGTTCTGCAAAGCGCCCTGTGAGGCAGGAGGAACAGCCCACACTGAGCACTTCACTTCACTTCATCGTCCAGAGGGTCTGGGTCGATGCAGATGGAGTGATACAGAAAAACTTGGCATTGACATATGCTCTTCCTCTGTGAACAGTGACGAAGGTTTTAGCTGCAGTGATACAAAAGATCAACCGCACCCTTACAAGCGTTACAAAGAAATCTATCCGGACTGGAAAATCCCACCAGATGCAAGCCTCCAGGCATCAGACTACTGGAAATATGTACTGGCAAAGTTCAACAATGAGTTTGCAGCAGCATACGATGCAAAGCCTGCTGATATTCCTGCAGCTTGGAAACTTATCACACCTAAGCAAGCAGAGGCAAGCCTCAAAGAGTCATTTCATATCAAATGAGAAACTACAAGCTTTGTGCTCACAGAGGGTCCCGTCCTCCTCATTACAGTCATCATCCTCTCATGGATATTTAGATTACACTTGATTTATATGAAGAGAAGCACACAAAGTAACATGCTGTTTATGAGATGGCAAGGTTGACCATATATTTCAACAACAACTTACAAGGAATTTGTAAACGTTTCAGTTTGATTAACATACTTTAATTACTTCTTTTTTTGGTTGTTATTGTAGTATCAATTAATCAAATTATTTCCTTAAAGTAACTGATGCAAACATTTTTGTTTTTATGTTTTTCTGTGGTTTTGTCGTAAACACATTAACAATTTCAATGCTTTAAAATATCATTCAGTCTTCATGTCAACATCAAGATTATACAATGTCTTTATTTGTATTTCAAATAAGTATCTGATTCTTATTATTTACATTTTTATTGACACATTTACAATTGTTGTCTTTTCATTTCTGAGCTGCATCAAAAGCCACACATTTAGATTTTTAAATCAGTGAATGAATCATTGTGTTTTAGTGGTGGTACAGTCAACATGTAAACATGACAGAAAGTCTGTTGTAATCAAGTTCAGTTTGACATGTGACCGTTTCCCAGAGAGTTAGAATCTATTCTTATTTTGTTTCATTTATATATTTACATTTTCAATGTTTAACATATCATTCAATCTAAATGTCAACATGTAGATTACACATGAATGTTGTTCTTACCTTTTTGAGTGCTATATGTCATTGCCTTACCAAAAACCTGAAAGTCTTTCTTTGTATTCCAATCAAGCATTTAGCTCCAAATATTTACATTTTCATGTTCATGTTATAATATTTACTCAAAATGTATTATGTTAGTTTTCATTTTCAAATGCCACATTTTTAACATTTTTAGATCAATTAAAGGATCATTTAGTTCATATTCAGCATGTCAACATGTAAACATGACAACAAGTTTGAATCAACTTAAGGATGATATAAAGATGGTATTGTTTTTGTGAATATTTATTTTGTTGCATTTTTTATGTTTTAAAGATATTCCAGTCTAAAGGTCAACATGTAGGTTATCCTTCAGGTTGTTTTTATTACCTAATCCAGTATGACATTTAATTGTCTTTGTTCAAAATCTATAACCACTTTTCTTTCTGTCATTGAAGAATCTGATATCACATATTTACATGTATTACTCATTTAAAAGATCATTCAATATAAAAGTGCTATTGTCAACAAGTAACAGCATCATATATGATCTTTCTTTTACTCAGATCTTCTAATCTTTTGTTTCTGTGAAGTATCTGATTCTTTATATTTACGTAATAAAAAATACCATTCATTCTTTATACTGTTCATTTCTTTATAATGTTAACATGTATACTTACTATTGTTTACTATTTCAATAAAGAGACCACATCTGCAGACTGGCTATGAATGTCTTTAATGTTTCCCAGATCTGAATCACAGCATACAGAGTATAATAACTTCTAAAGTAAACAGAAATATCATCACCTCATTTATTTATATAGTTTAAATATACTTTTTTTTTTAATAATCATCTTTTTTTAATACCATTATTTAAAAAATGTTGTTCATCTCAAATCTTAGGATTCTGAATACAACAAATAATGTAAAAACAAGACAACAGGTGCAACTCTGCAATGAATCGTGTGTGTGTGTGTGTGTGTGTGTGTGTGTGTGTGTGTGTGTGTGTGTGTGTGTGTGTGTGTGTGTGTGTGTGTGTGTGTGTGTGTGTGTGTGTCACTGTCTTTACCGTGGGCCACATGAAGTCATTTTGGTTTGCTTGGCTGACTGCAGTTTGCTGAGGCTAGGTGTGTCCACATACATCCAGTCTGATCCACGGCTAATCACAGGTTCAGACTCTGAAAGTGAGAGACATTCAGATTAACTTAAAGTTGAATTTAAACTGTTAACAAGAAACTAGAAGTAAAGAATGTTTTGAAGGATGTGTGTGCATGTTTTGCTTTCTAGTGTTTTTGTGTTGATTTGTCCCATAACTGTATATGTTGCTAATTAAAAACACATGATTACATTTGGATAAAGAAAGTATAGATGGAAACACAACAAGGGGAAGTCGGTCCATGTCATTCATTATCTTCATCTTCAGGTCAGCGGAGTTGACAATAATGAATAAATGACTGACCTGTATTCCACCCTGAGCATTCTTTTAACAGTGTTAAAGATACATTCAGCCAGTTATATAATTGTTCAAGAAATCAATCACATGGTCTTACTGAAAACTGTCCTTTACCTATTCATTCTGAACATGGACTCCAGCAGACTGACATCTAGTGGACATGAATTGCAACAACACCTACTTTCAACTCAGGATTTCTCTTTCTAATTGTTATTTTTTAAAACATAAAGACATGATGGAACCTTAAACATTTCTTAATTGGACCTGACAATTAAAGACAATTGTTAATTGACTGTTAGCACTGTCATTTTTTTAAAGTAAATAATTTAATTTAAAACACAACCATAGCCTCAAGACATGCAAAGTGAATTAAGAAGAGCAACTATCTGCAATTGACAACAACTTAATATGTTTAACTACAGTTGTCCCAATTGAAGCTCCCGTCACAGTGTACTGACTGATTCTGCAGTCCATTGCTGCTGTCATCATCAAACATCTCCACACACAGACAACACAATCATATCTGTCTACTGATTTATCAGGAAAACTCACAAGGTTTATCCCAATATCCATCCTCAACTTGACCCGGAAATCGATCGTTGAAGAACATCATGATTCCTTAAACGTGTGCGGTGGAGTCGAGGAGAGAGTAGGCTTTTACATTTGCTTGATTTTTTGTAAAATAGAAATATCTTTGATTAAGGATGAGATCCTTCTCTACGACACATTAAAGTGTTTGAAATAAACTTACACATTAAAAAATAATGGTTTGATAATAATTATTGTCACTATTAATGAATAATTTACAGTTCCTAATAGTGGTTTATTTGCATGTGTGGATAAAGGACACTGCATTTAAAACAATTCATTGGTCAATAAAATGATTATTATTATTTAGTTTATTTCAATTTTATTTCAATTAATACATTTGTGTCTGAATTCTTAATTTAGTTTTTGTGTGTTTTTTATTTGTTGTCTTAATATTAATATTTTGTCAAAGAGTGAGTTCTGCCAACTTCTACTATCCAAAAATGTAAATATTCTTCGACTTTTACTAGCTATAGACATGGTCTTCCTGTTAACAGTAACAGGTAGTAATCAGATATCCTTATTTACAGTCTAGTAAACTTCTTGTTACTATTTAATGCGACTTCATAAACTGGCTGTCATTTTCCTTGTATACAACGTGGTGCTCCCAAGAGTTGATTTGATGTAATTTAAGTCATACAAATATAATAATACATAATAAATAATATATAAAATAAATAATAGAACATTTATACATATATTTTGTTTTTCTCTGCAGGTTATCAATAATGATTTTATAAATTCTAGCAGTTTTATTTATATTAATTATCATTAATAATTGTTAATAACCAGACTTGCTTAGACATTTTGGTGGCCCTTTTTGAGGGGTACTATGGTCATTACTTTAGGCACTAAAAGTGAAGCGTAGAGCCCCCGCAAGCTTTAAGATGAAGTATGATGTCAGTATATTTTATACAGTAGTATGTTATTACTTTTAGAAAAATCAGGTGCATAACATGATAAAATGTGAATTGTCTTTAACCACAACTATTTTAACTGTCAGTCTGACTTTAAAATGCAGTTATAGTGAAACCTTTATATTGCTCCCGCAAAGGCCTCCTGTGCTGTGTTTTTTGCATCCCCCTGTTATTTCAGCCAAGATGAGTGTTTCCCGCGAGGTGCATGCAAAACACGGCATAACACCTGTTGTTCTGTGATTTTTGATAACACACAGATGGCAAGTACCAATTGACTCAATCTGTGTAAGGCCAGGGAAAAGCCCAACATGAAAACTATTTAGGGGTCTTAAAGAGAGAATTTAAACAATAATTGACAAAGAAAGTTTTGCCTACCTTTGTTGATTAACCATGTTAGAAACGATACCTCTTCTTTTACCCCGGATTGTTTATCTACTGTAGGCTATATGCAATATTTTGTCGAGCCTATATCTGTCCTGAGTCAGGTTTGCATTTCTCTGGCGATGCCAAACCTTTTCCAGGCATCTCCTTTTATATTCCTAGTGCAGTAACTTTCTGTTTTGTTTCCCAGAAACGATGGGGAAGGGAATCTGATACATCATAATATTCCTTGGTAATAAACTATTTTCTTTTTATTGAAATAGTAATGAGCTCATTAATCATACCTTATTCACAATAGCGTATATGACAACATCTATTTGTACTGGTGTAATTCGGCTGACTTTTATATTTGATCCAATTGGTAGATAGGCTATATTTACACCATAACGGACCGTCCACACAGCAGCGTTAAAAAATCTTGAAACGCTTCTGCCCATTCACTTTGAATGGGGTGACGTCACTTTCCCTCACTTTTCGCCGAACTGCATTGTGGGCAGGCGAGCGGAGATTTTCAGGATTTTCAGGATTCAAAGTTGAGCAATGTTCAACTTTTGAAGCTGAGGTGGAAGCGTCAGCCAATCAAATCCCGTGTATGCAAATCTGACAGTTCAAGCACTAGCCAATCAAACGGCGTGTATGCTGGGAGAGACATACCGCCGGTAATTTCCTCATATTCCAAAAAATGGAGGAGAAATTAGCGGTAGGGAATCACCCGGTGCTTTATGACCAGTCCCTATTTACCTACCGGGATATAAACCGGAGGAGCCAGGCATGGAGGGAGGTGGCAGAGACAGTGGTATGTTTTCGCCTGTTTGGGGAGTTTATATCCAGTTTACTTCAAACTTTTTTGCTTCGTATGTCGGGGGCGGGAGATTCATGTGATTGGTTGTTGGTGCCTTGCTCGCAAAAAATCCCCAAGCTTCAGATACGCCCACTAGTGATGGGAATTATGGCTCTTTGAAGGGAGCCGGATCTTATGGCTCCGTTCCTTTCAAAGAGCCGTTCAAAAGAGCCGTTCAAAAGAGCCGTCTTTTTAAGGTTACTAGGTTTATCTGCAAAATAATCACCAGGATAATGATTGACTGTATTGCCAGACCTAATGTCAATAATCGGCATTGTAAACATGACACAAGGTGGCGCCATATCCATGTCATCATGTCAGTGAATGTACTTTGAATTTACCCTCTGTATGTGTTAAGTAAATAAAGTTGCCTTGCCTTGAATGAAATTCATGCAACTCTTAATATTAGATACTGTGTTTTTAAGTGGCGATGGAGATTATTTGTTGATCCTGCTTTAAAGGATATTTTGCCTTTACAAATGGTGCGCTTTATCACTGACTGGGTTTTGGTTGAAGTGAATCCAAATGCTGCTGCGTTTTCGCGTTTGGCTCATTTTCCATCCGAAAAACACGTTGTCTACCTGTCCTGTACCACTTGGTATGACTTCTCTCTCGCGTATTCCGTTAAGACCCACCCCATCTCACTCCTCGTGCTGAAACCTACCAAACAGAGTAGGGGCGGGTCTTCACAGAATACGTTTGGGGAACAAAATCAAGCTTTTTAAAAGGAGAGTGGATTTTGGCAGGCAGTGAGTGCGGACCAACGATTGAACGATAACAAGAACGGCTCTCACCAAGTACGACTCGGTTCCCCTCGTTCGTACCAAAGAGCCGTTCAAAAGAATCGGCTCGTTCGCGACCGACACATCACTAACGCCCACCTCCAAGATTTTTTTAACGCTGCTGTGTGGACGGGCCGTAACGGTGCACAGCTGATAGAAAGGGACACCTAGTGGTTAAAGCACGTTATTGAATTTTATTATTTGTATTATTAGATATTAATAGGAGACACAGACAGACAAACTAATAAGGATTTAAAATAAAGAAGTAAACACAATAAGTGTGGCTTGATATTGAGTTAGAAAAAGGTTGATATTTCTTCGTTACAGCAGCATGTGTAACAGTTTTAAATATGCAGTGGTGTTTATTTGTAAATCATTTAGTATGATCACACACATTCTGTGTTTTATATTTAATAATTCTGTGTTCTTTATTTATTGAATGTTCAATACCTGACAAGGTCGGAGATGAAAAACTTGGGTCGCAGGTTCCTCAACAGTGCATTACAAGACATCTATCAATATGTGTGTATACCTCCACCATTAAACTGTCGTATTCTGCACATTTCTTATCCTATCTACATACATCTTATAAGAGTATAATACATATGTATAATATCAGTTCAAATAAGTGCTTAAACATACAGTAGTTAACATTGCAGGAAAGCAATATATTAGTACTTTGTCAGGCTTAATATTTATCTGTATACCCCCCATAATAACGTGCTTTAAAGGTGTCCCTTTCTATCAGCTGTGCACCGTTATGGTGTAAATATAGCCTATCTACCAATTGGATCAAATATAAAAGTCAGCCGAATTAGTATTGATACTGCAAGGAGACTTATATTGTGAAGAGAAATTGAAGATGTTGTTTAATTGCTGATATATTTATGATCCATGTCACATATTCAGTTTCGGCGGCAGTTCTTCCTGTTTGTCCAGAAGTCTTCTCATCAGGGCTCTAGCGAACTACGGCAGATATGTAATATTTAATGCAGCCGAACCGTGTATTACAATGCCGTTATGTGATGACCTCCAAAGAGAAAAGCAAGCAAACTCGGAATAAAGTATTATTTTATTTTTAAAAAATGTTTTCGGATTTCACATCTTATAAACATCATATCCCAGCTTGCATTGCGGCTAAAACATCCAAATCACCGAGCTGAGGATCTTGCCTACGTCTGTTTCCGGTATTGTTTATGACGGATGTATTTTGTTATTACTGTAGTGCCGAGAGACGGGAGTCGGAGGCGGGGCATCAAAGGTACAAGCTAGACTTTTATTTAGCATCAGAACAACATGTAAACAGCTTCAAGCCCGGGAAGCGAAGACCGGGGGAAACAGGAAGTCTGGTTAACAAAAATGTCCGTGTGGAACAATACCCCAACCCATAGATCCGTGGGTGAATAATGTCAATCACCACATTACACACATTCCTTCACATTTGAATTTGAATTTACATTAAAGCATTTCGTGAGGCCTTCTAAAATGTTTTTAACACTAGAACCGCCAATTGGGTCAATTTGACCCAGAGCTGTTTTTTATTGTGTGTAACTTTTTTTCAATAAAATATTAAAGTCTTCCAGTCCGTAACCTTTCCTGAAAGTGTGTTATGTAGCACCCTACTGTATGTTGTTAAAAATTGTCAATATGAAGTCAGATGAAAGTACGTTATGCTGGCCGGGGTGTCTAAATAATGCTTCCGGGCCAGCGGGCCATTTATAATGTCGAGCCCTGTCATATGAAAAGCTGAGAGTCCACAGATTCTATTGGTATACGTTTCATCCCTGTGCGATCAAAACTCACTGTTCAATAAAAGAACATTTTACCTTGAAAATCAATGCATTCTAATAGCGGGTCAATTTGACCCAGGTGGCGGTTTTAGGTATAAAAAAACCTCTGGCGGTTCTAGTGTTAAATATAATTAGGGTTGTAGTTGAAGAGTTTGTAAACTAGAGTTTTGCCTGGCAACGCAATCGCACAACGGCACGTCCGTTAATTCCACAACCACACACATGGATTAACATCGATTTAATACATTAATGTAGCCTTTGTTTCTGCTAAAAGAGGTGTCAACCAGCTGGGGCAACAAGAAAATCGGCGAAATCGAGTGTGACTATTAAAAAATAAATAATGATTATATTAATATTGACAATAGCAACCGACCGTCGGGGTAGAGCATTTGCCGGAGAGCGTTCTCATGGCGTCTATTATCAATGCTATGGGAGGTCTATGGGACGCCCTGCCCGTTGAAAACTGACGCTCAAGGGGTACCCTGTGCGTAATAGGGTGACGGGGAGGGGCCCTGACCGACCATCAACATGTGACGGGTTGGGAGTGAGAACGTGTTGCCTGTGCAGACCACCAGATCAGCAGGGAGTCACTGTCTCTGCATTGGGGCCCCCTGCTGGTGAGGTGGAGAGTTACATTGTTACTCATTGCAGTGAGGGAGACATTGTGCGAGGGACGATGGACACAGACAAACAGACACTCAGTATCCGAGTAACTTCAGCTGCTGAGTGTCTGTTTTTGCACAACTTTGGAAAGAAAGATCAGGTGTAATGTAATTTAATAAAAAACAGGCCAACTGCAACAGCTCCACACACAAGTAAGTCAAATACGATCATTGAACAGTTGATGCAAACCATGTAAAATATGTTTAAAATAATGTCAGCAATGTGATGGGAACTCAGAGATGGCTTTTATTGCACATGCCCCTCTGAAAAGCAGGAGACCAACCATAAGTTTCACTTTACTGGAAACTATAATCGTTCCTGCCTGGGAAACAAAACAGAAAGTTACTGCACTAGGAATATAAAAGGAGATGCCCTGGAAAAGGTTTGGCATCGGCAAACCTGACTCAGGACAGATATAGGCTCGACAAAATATTGCATATAGTCTACAGTAGTTAAACAATCCGGGGTAAAAGAAGAGGTATCGTTTCTAACATGGTTAATCAACAAAGGTAGGCAAAACTTTCTTTGTCAATTATTGTTTAAATTCTCTCTTTAAGACCCCTAAATAGCTAGTTTTCATGTTGGGCTTTCCCTGGCCTTACACAGATTGAGTCGATTGGTAATTGCCATCTGTGTGTTATCAAAAATCACAGAACAACAGGTGTGTTATGCCGTGTTTTGCATGCACCTCGCGGGAAACACTCATCTTGTTGCGTGCACGTATGAATGAATATGTTTAATATATTTACATTTTATATGAATGATATATATGTTGTTCCTTTAATTTAACATTATCATTTAGGTTGCATACTAAGAGGCAATGGCGCTAATGCAAACGTGTGGTTTTAACTTACAAGTAAATATATCTTCGCTAATATTTAACATAAGGTTTATCATTCTTTCTGCCTTCACATGATACAGGGATTCATGAAGTGAAGGTGTGGGTAGCAGATACTGTAAGAATCACCCACAATGAGTCATAGAACTATGCAAACTGGTTTACTGACTTTCCTATTGTGTTGATTCTGGCTGGAGATTGTTAAGTGACAGTGGTTACATAACATTCTCAACCAGCAAAACCTGTGGGCATGCACGAATGCACGAGTCAGGTGGCACAGGTACTTAAACCAATAGCACTACCCTGGCCTTACACAGATTGAGTCAATTGGTACGTGCCATCTGTGTGTTGTCAAAAATCACAGAACAACAGGTGTTGTGCCGTGTTTTGCATGCACCTCGCGGGAAACACTCATCTTGGCTGAAATAACAGGAGGATGCAAAGAACCAGCGTTGCCAAATAATGCATCCACATAGTAGGCCTAACTTTGTTTCTAGAGTAAGGACACTTCAAATCAAACTGAATCAAATGGTGTTATCAGCACATACTTTATTTGACAGAGTGGATGTTACATTGTTTTTTTCACATTTAAAAACCTCATTTTAGAACAACAGTTTAGTAAAGATGTCTGAAATGCTTAAAAACACAGCGAAAAGAACACAAAAGAGTTCGCCCTGAGAAATAATGAAAGCTTAATCAAATAAACCTTGCAAACTTAGACCAATCATATCAAGGAAATAAAATATTAATGACTCTTAATGTTCATAAACTATAGACTTCAGATTATTTATCATCATTGATGAACCAAAAAGAAAATTATATCGTTTCCAAACCGTACTTTGCCGTACAAATTATTGAAATGTCTGGGCGTTTTCGCTTTATGCTGTGCGCGCTCCCGCGAGGTGCATGCATGTCTCGGCGGGCATAACACCTGTTGTCCAGGGCGGCTGACGGCGTGCACGTATGAATGAATATGTTTAATATATTTATATATATGAATGATATATATGTTGTTCCTTTAATTTAACATTATCATTTAGGTTGCATACTAAGAGGCAATGGCGCTAATGCAAACGTGTGGTTTTAACTTACAAGTAAATATATCTTCGCTAATATTTAAAAAAAAGGTTTATCATTCTTTCTGCCTTCACATGATACAGGGATTCATGAAGTGAAGGTGTGGGTAGCAGATACTGTAAGAATCACCCACAATGAGTCATAGAACTATGCAAACTGGTTTACTGACTTTCCTATTGTGTTGATTCTGTCTGGAGATTGTTAAGTGACAGTGGTTACATAACATTCTCAAACAACAAAACCTGTGGGCATGCACGAATGCACGAGTCAGGTGGCACAGGTCCTTAAACCAATAGCACTACCCTGGCCTTACACAGATTGAGTCAATTGGTATGTGCCATCTGTGTGTTGTCAAAAATCACAGAACAACAGGTGTTGTGCCGTGTTTTGCATGCACCTCGCGGGAAACACTCATCTTGGCTGAAATAACAGGAGGATGCAAAGAACCAGCGTTGCCAAATAATGCATCCACATAGTAGGCCTAACTTTGTTTCTAGAGTAAGGACACTTCAAATCAAACTGAATCAAATGGTGTTATCAGCACATACTTTATTTGACAGAGTGGATGTTACATTGTTTTTTTCACATTTAAAAACCTCATTTTAGAACAACAGTTTATTAAAGCTGTCTGAAATGCTTAAAAACACAGCGAAAAGAACACAAAAGAGTTCGCCCTGAGAAATAATGAAAGCTTAATCAAATAAACCTTGCAAACTTAGACCAATCATATCAAGGAAATAAAATATTAATGACTCTTAATGTTCATAAACTATAGACTTCAGATTATTTATCATCATTGATGAACAAAAAGAAAATTATATCGTTTCCAAACCGTACTTTGCCGTACAAATTATTGAAATGTCTGGGCGTTTTCGCTTTATGCTGTGCGCGCTCCCGCGAGGTGCATGCATGTCTCGGCGGGCATAACACCTGTTGTCCAGGGTGGCTGACGGCGTGCACGTATGAATGAATATGTTTAATATATTTATATATATGAATGATATATATGTTGTTCCTTTAATTTAACATTATCATTTAGGTTGCATACTAAGAGGCAATGGCGCTAATTCAAACGTGTGGTTTTAACTTACAAGTAAATATATCTTCGCTAATATTTAGCATAAGGTTTATCATTCTTCCTGCCTTCACATGATACAGGGATTCATGAAGTGAAGGTGTGGGTAGCAGATACTGTAAGAATCACCCACAATGAGTCATAGAACTATGCAAACTGGTTTACTGACTTTCCTATTGTGTTGATTCTGGCTGGAGATTGTTAAGTGACAGTGGTTACATAACATTCTCAACCAGCAAAACCTGTGGGCATGCACGAATGCACGAGTCAGGTGGCACAGGTCCTTAAACCAATAGCACTACACCGCTGCATGGCACGAATTGTTGTGGGCTGGGCTGGGTCAGAGTCCTGCCCGTTCCTAACTCATCACGTTTAATCTTTCCTTCATGGCTCATATAGTCTGCTGATTGTTTTTTTTCTCTGTGATTTTTGTGTTACATAGTTGTTGGAGTAGATGGTGTTACACTGTTACAGGATTCTTTTCAATGTTTTCAGTGAGAAGCTGTTTGAATAATCTGGAGAGTGTGGGATGGCTGAGAGTGTATCAGCAATGGATAGCTCTGATGAGGTAAACAATTAAATAACAAAAACATTACAGTACAAATAGATGTTGTCATATACACTATTGTGAATAAGGTATGATTAATTAACTCATTACTATTTCAAATTAAAACATATTTTTCTTATTACCAAGGCATATGATGATGTATCAAATCCCTTCCCTGACCCGTGCTGTGAGGAAGGAAAGAACACTCCAGCAGCACCAGAGTCCGACCGTAAGTGTGACTGTTAATAACTGATCTAATGTAACAAATATATACGCAGCGATATGTAAAGATACTGAGATGTACTTTTCTTCTCTTATGACAGATGTTCCTCCACCAGGGGGAGTAACAGTTCTTAATTCTGACCAGGAGACAGTTTCTCTTGGTTTTCCACCCACTGCAGATTACGCAGATTACATTGTGGTGGGCATTTAAATTCCCTTAAGAGAAACTGATAAATGATTAATACACAAATGTGTCTTTTGCTATATTTAATAAAGTAATAAAGAAAGTCAGACACAATTTAAATCAATCCAAAATGCAGGAACAGAGCAACTTCATCGTCAAAGGATAAAGAAGTTCTGCAAAAGTTGAATAGCAGCTAAAAAAAAGAGACATGAAATAATCAAAAAGTAAAGCATACATTAGTAACAAAATAAAAAAAAGACAAATAAGTACACAACCATAGCTACAAAATTAGAAGCAGCAATTTCAGTAAACTAAGTGACATATATGGCATTGAAGTATTGTGACCTAAAAAGAATATAAGTTGGGATATTTATAAAAATAAGTATGTTCTACATTAAAGGGATTATAGCGCCGTACAAATTGCAGATAGTGTTTATATCTCACATTGCAGGTTTATTGCACAGGATTGCAAGAGTCTCTATTTTTTTGGGTGGTTATACAGTCATTCAACATAAAATAATTCCTAATAGTATCTTTGTTTATGAGTTGGTGAAAGCTAGAGTTCATACTGACCATGGGATACTGGCCCTCAAGATGGCACAATGTATCCAGCACCAATTATTGGCCAGTTGTCGATGAGTGTCCTCCTTAGCCGCTTTCACACAAAGTACTTGCGAGCAAAAAAAATGGCGGCTTCACAAAACTTTTCAGAGTTTTACGGGGCGTGGTTTGCAATTCGCCCAGCCAATTAGAAATTGTTAGTGTGGCCGACACACCCACGAACCATTTCCTCCGCAGTTAAGTACTACCTCTCTAGCAGGGACTATCTGGGGGTGAAAAGGTTCGCGCGAACTAGGGACTAGGCCCAGATCCTTTTTGGTGTGAAACCAAATCTCCCCCCCCTATCGGCCTAGTTCGGGGGGGAAATTACTCCGGTGTGAAAGCGCCTCTTGAGTCTTTTAAGATAATTTCCAGACCCAGAGGTCAGAGTTCTGAGAATTTCATAAATCTGCTGAATTCTGATGCTCACCAATATCTCTATCCACCTCTTTTAAAGGGGACCTATCATGCAAAATGCACTTTTGTACGTCTTTTATACATGAATATGTGTCCCCGGTGTTCCAGGGAACTCACCAAGTGTCAGAAAACACAACCCTCTCTATTTTCCTCCATACCCAAATCTCTAAAAAAGGGGCTGCAACGGATCTGATAAAAACTGATCCAGATTTGAACACTGTCCTGACGTCAGGACAGTGGCGCTACGGCTATTGGGCCAACTCCACCAATCAGGAGGAGACAGCCACTGCCGTTCGAAAGCGCTGGAGACGCTGTAGTACATATGCCAGGCCAGTAGATGGTGCTGTTCTCACAGAATCTGCCCTTGCAAATACAGAGCTAAAAAATGTCAAATTGAGCAAAATGAGGCATGGCTAAAATGCATGATCTGTTTGGTATTTTGAAAAAAAAAAAGTATAAATATGACTTATATAGGTATGGTCCTACACTATATTATTCAAATATAGCATGATAGGTCCACTTTAAGTCCTTTTACAATTCCATCAATTAGATTATTATGTCTTTTCTCTTCACAAAAATGTACATTTCGGACCTACTTCAAAACTAATGGAAACAGAAGATTGAATTCTACTACCGGTATTGTCAAAGGTTTTGTATCAATGCATTAGGCAAACAGTTTACTGATTGACTGCCCAAAATAGTCATAATTTTTGCAAAATGTAATTGTGTTAAAGCAAAATTCAGTAAAATGTTAGAAATCTAAATGCTAAACATTGGATTGAGGACGAGAAAAATAATGGGTTTAATATTCATATATATTTTTTAAACAGAGACACACCTAGAGAGCTTACTGGAGGATCTGGGGTTGGATCACCACGATGAAGAGAAGCTATCCCTCAGCACAGTTCTAAGCATTGACGAGAAGACCATTACCGATGAACCTCCCAAGTGTAATTCAGATCTTCCATGGTATTTTCTGAAGAAACTAATGATGGTTAATGTGACAGCTAGGAATGTGAAATGTACATCTGCATGCGAGTCAAACTCTGGGGATCGCTTAGATCTTGATAATCTTGTCAAAAGTACACATTCAGGTGACACACTGAATCCCCTTGACATTATCACTGCTCTCTTCCTGTGCTCTGATGGTTTTGTACAGCAGGAAATGGCCCTCAAAATGTCCATGTGTCAGTTTTCCGTGCCTCTGTTGCTTCCCAACTGTGACACAAAGCAGTGCACACTCATGCTTTGGGCCATGAGAGACATTGTTAAAAAGTACAGACCTCAGTCACTTTCAGAATCCAAGGGATTTATTGAAGAGAGAATTGTTGTCTCTGAACTTCCAATGATATCTTTTGTGAGACTGGGTGAGTGCTCCTTGTCCAAGTCAGAGATCCTCAATAAGCTTCTGAGCAATTCTCAGCAGTGCCATAACACCTTCGTTCACCGCAACATGGATGGTGGTGACAGTCCAAGGAGAATATCCAATGGATTGGTTGAAATGACTTGGTACCTCCCTTGTGGGAACAAAAACATGGATGTCTTCAGCGAGCCAGTTGCTGTAGCTAACCTTCGTGGGGACATTGCTTCATTTGAAACACAATTTGCTTTCTTGTGTCAGACATCTGCAGCAGTTTTTGTGTTCTTTGACACTTTGAACTCTGAGTGTGAGCTGCTAACCAACCAAAACCACAAGGCCCAGATCTTCTTGGTGGGTAACCTTCCAAGCAAGCTTTTCAGTTTGGATGCTGTAAAAAAGGTAGCAACCAAGTTGGACTTGACTAACAGCAACATCCTTTTAAAGACTAAGAGCATGAATGATGCAGACTTTGTCAAAGATTTGCAGGAAAAAGTCAGCAATGTATTTGAAAACTCACAGATGAAGATGGGAATTGAGAAGATGGCTGACGTTGCCCATGAACTGGGAATCTGTGTTGATGAAGACTCTCCAGAGTGCCAGACTGCCAAGAAAAATGCAGATTCCATCACTGCAGAAATTCAAGACATTCTTAAATACAAAGAAGCTCAGCTTCCCTTGCAAGGACAAATATGGAAGGAGCTTACTTGCTTGGAGAAAGAAGAATTCCGGCTTCGGAAAGTTGGGTCTGAAAAAATAGAAGAGTATAAAAGTGATCTTCAGGTACAGAAAACCAAACTTCGGGAAAAACAGAACTCTCAGAACATGTCCAAGGCAATCACATGTTTCATCAATGCAATATCAAGCCCAGGGATTGAGAAGAAAGAGGAGGAGGAGAAGAAGAAGAAGATAGAGAGGTTCTATTTCCTGAAATGGATGCGAATGAACCTCGATAACGTGTCTCGGAAAAAACTCTTTGACCTCAGGGAGCAGTACAAAGAAAAATGCAAAAACCCTGAGAACAAAGAGGAGATCAAGGAGATTGACAAACAACTTTCCAACAGCTCATTAGGGACTGAACACTTCTTCCGTGAAATGGGGCAGATCTATGAAGCTTCCCTTTCCCTTCCTGAAACAGACCCAGCACGTCAAAAACTACAGCATCTCCCCAAGCTATGTGCTGAGTTAATGCTTGATGGATTTCCACTTGAGCTTGTAGATGGAGAAGCATCCAACATACCTATCGGATGGGTGACTGACGTTCTCTCTCAGCTCAATGCCTTGGTGTCTCCTAAGAACAAGATCCTGGTAGTCACAGTTCTTGGAGTTCAGAGCACAGGAAAGTCCACTCTCCTCAACACCATGTTTGGAGTGCAGTTTGCAGTCAGCAGTGGTCGATGCACTCGAGGTGCCTTTATGTTGCTGATTAAAATCAATGAAGATGTCAGAAAAGACTTCAACTGTGACTTCATGGTGATCATTGACACTGAGGGCTTAAAGTCACCAGTGCTCGCACAACTGGACAATAGCTATGAGCACGACAATGAGCTTGCAACACTTGTTGTGGGGCTGAGTGATATCACCATCATCAATGTTTCAATGGAGAATTCAACAGAAATGAAGGACATCCTACAGATAGTTGTACATGCTTTCCTCAGGATGAAAGAGGTGGGCAAAAAGAAGCCCAAATGTCAGTTTGTTCACCAGAATGTGTCTGATGTTTCAGCCCATGATAAGAACCTGCGAGACAGGAAACTGCTCCTGCAACAGTTAAACGAGATGACCCAGGCAGCAGCCAAAATGGAAAAGAAAGAAGAGTACTCGAGCTTCACTGATGTGATGGAGTACAGCCCAGACACTGGAAACTGGTACATTCCTGGACTCTGGAATGGAAACCCACCGATGGCACCAGTCAATGCAGGCTACAGCGAGGCTGTCTATGAGCTCAAGAAGAACATCATCCACATTTTGGGAAGTTGTGGTTCATCAGCTAATAATATCTTGGAGTTTACAGAGTGGATGAAGAGCCTGTGGACGGCAGTAAAACATGAAAACTTCATCTTCAGCTTCAGAAACAGTCTCGTGGCTGATGCATACATGAGGCTGTGCACAGAATTCAACAAGTGGGAATGGGACTTCAAAAAAGAAATGTACACATGGGTTACACACGCTGAAACAAGAATCTCCAATTTTGGTACACCTGCTGATAAATCTAACAAATCTGACATGAAAGAACTTCTCATGCTATTGAAAAACAAAGCTTTGACAGAGCTGTCTAAATGGGAAACAAAGCTTCTGGAAAATCTGGACCAGTACTTCAAGCAAACAGAGGGTCATGTCTATCTTGTTGAAGGATACAGAGAGGAGTTTAAAAACAGTGCTAAGAGCCTTCGACGAGAAATGGAAATCTCTGTGTTCAATCAACTCACAGCAGCAGCTGACATCAGACAGGGGATGACACAACTTGATAAAATCAAGGAGAACCACACAAAGGACTTAGAGGGCAGAGTTTGTGCTTTGATTGACAAATGGCGAAATGACAAAGTCAAGATGACAGAGAAAGAGCTGAACGAAGAATTTGAAAAGATGTGGACTGAAACAGTGAAGGAACTATCCTTTACAGAAATGAAGGAGGAGGACATTTTCACCAGTGTGTCTCACCGCCTGAGAATAAATCTATCAAACAAGGGAGGTCATGCAAGTGATTTGTTAAGTCAAAAGAACCTGAAAGAATGTGGACTGGTGTCTTTTAAATATACAGTTGAAGGACTCTTCAGTCAATGTGCAGACACATTTAAACAGTGGTTTAACATACCAGGTAATGCAAAGGCTGTACAACAAACAGCTGACAGCATCATTGCAGTTTGCTCACAGATGGTGAGTGAAAAAATGCAAAGAAAGAGCAATTACCATGATACCTACATCGATGAGATTTTAAACATGATAGATGAGAGGCTGCAAAACAATCAGGAAGTTGAAACAGACATCACTTTTGAAGTCTCTCTGAAACAGCACATCTGTGGAGACGCAGCCAGAAGGTTTCAGAGACTGCATGAAGATTTCCTCCAAAAGAATGATCCCTACAGATGTCTGAAGGAAAACAAAGAAAAGTTTCTTGCTGATTTTAAAGACGTGTTCGATAATGTAGACCAGTGCCAGAAGAAGGCAGAAGAATTCACAGACCGATGCTTGAAGCCTGCAGTCGAAGACTTTGTGAACCGTTCCCTGGGTCCTGATATCATTGGTGAAATGAGGACAAGAGAGGAGTTCAGCACAAGAATGTCCTTCCAGTATTCACTTTTACTGGATCTGCTCTCAGAGGATGACTTTAAAAAGTATGAGAGCTTTATTTGTTCCTATGAGAAATATGTGAAGGAATGGATACTCAACAAAATAGTGCGACACTTCTCAGATGGGTCTACGATGTTTGAGGAACAACATCTCCAGTCATGTGTCAACAGCATAAATAATGCTATCCAGAAAGCTAAAACAGAAAAGAGTGGCAACTTAAAGTCATTTGTTGAAGTTGTCTGTCAGGAACTTGGTGACAAACTGGTCATTTCCCAGGATGCTCTTGGTGCATTCATGACCCTGAACGAGGCCGACCAGGAACAGTTTGCTCACAGGCTCACTGAGTGTGTGAAGGAGATGGCACAAACTCTTAGAGAGAAGTTTAAGAAAACAAACATCCAAACTAAACTACAGAGCCTTCATGTGAATCCTCAGAACAAGCTTTTCAACAAACTGATTGGATGTGGTGAACAGTGTCCGTTCTGCAAAGCGCCCTGTGAGGCAGGAGGAAGAGCCCACACTGAGCACTTCACTTCACTTCATCGCCCAGAGGGTCTGGGTCGATGCAGATGGAGTAATACACAAAAACTTTGCATTGACATATGCTCTTCCTCTGTGGACAGCGACAAAGGTTTTAGCTGCAGTGCTACAAAAGATAAATCGCACTCTTACAAGCGTTACAAAGAAAAGTATCCGGACTGGAAAATCCCACCAGATGCAAGCCTCCAGGCATCAGACTACTGGAAATATGTACTGGCAAAGTTCAACAAAGAGTTTGCAGCAGCATACAATGCAAAGCCTGCTGATATTCCTGCAGCTTGGAAACTTATCACACCTGAGCAAGCAGAGGCAAGCCTCAAAGAGTCATTTCATTCCAAATGAGAAACTACAAGCTTTGTGCTCACAGAGGGTCCCGTCCTCCTCATTACAGTCATCATCCTCTCATGGACATTTAGATTACACTTGATTTATATGAAGAAGCACACAAAGTAACATGCTGTTTATGAGATGGCAAGGTTGACCATATGTTCAACAACAATTTACAAGGAATTTGTAAACGTTTCAGTTTGATTAACATACTTTAATTACTTCTTTTTTTGGTTGTTATTGTAGTATCAATTAATCAAATTATTTCCTTAAAGTAACTGATGCAAACATTTTTGTTTTTATGTTTTTCTGTGCTTTTGTCATAAACACATTAACAATTTCAATGCTTTAAAATATCATTCAGTCTTCATGTCAACATCAAGATTATACAATGTCTTTATTTGTATTTCAAATAAGTATCTGATTCTTATTATTTACATTTGTATTGACACATTTAGAATTGTTGTCTTTTCATTTCTGAGCTGCATCAAAAGCCACACATTTAGATGTTTAAATCAGTGAATGAATCATTGTGTTTTAGTGGTGGTACAGTCAACATGTAAACATGACAGAAAGTCTGTTGTCATCAAGTTCAGTTTGACATGTGACCGTTTCCCAGAGAGTTAGAATCTATTCTTATTTTGTTTCATTTATATATTTACATATTCAATGTTTAACATATCATTCAATCTAAATGTCAACATGTAGATTACACATGAATGTTGTTCTTACCTTATTGAGTGCTATATGTCATTGCCTTACCAAAAACCTGAAAGTCTTTCTTTGTATTCCAATCAAGCATTTAGCTCCAAATATTTACATTTTGATGTTCATGTTATAATATTTACTCAAAATGTATTATGTTAGTTTTCATTTTCAAATGCCACATTTTTAACATTTTTAGATCAATTAAAGGATCATTTAGTTCATATTCAGCATGTCAACATGTAAACATGACAACAAGTTTGAATCAAGTTAAGGATGATATAAAGATGGTATTGTTTTTGTGAATATTTATTTTGTTGCATTTTTTATGTTTAAAAGATATTCCAGTCTAAAGGTCAACATGTAGGTTATCCTTCAGGTTGTTTTTATTACCTAATCCAGTATGACATTTAATTGTCTTTGTTCAAAATCTATAACCACTTTTCTTTCTGTCATTGAAGAATCTGATATCACATATTTACATGTATTACTCATTTAAAAGATCATTCAATATAAAAGTGCTATTGTCAACAAGTAACAGCATCATATATGATCTTTCTTTTACTCAGATCTTCTAATCTTTTGTTTCTGTGAAGTATCTGATTCTTTATATTTACGTAATAAAAAATACCATTCATTCTTTATACTGTTCATTTCTTTATAATGTTAACATGTATACTTACTACTGTTTACTATTTCAATAAAGAGACCAAATCTGCAGACTGGCTATGAATGTCTTTAATGTTTCCCAGATCAGAATCACAGCATACAGTGTATAATAACTTCTAAAGTAAACAGAAATATCATCACCTCATTTATTTATATAGTTTAAATATACTTTCTTTTAATAATCATCTTTTTTTTAATTCCAGGTGCAACAGGTGTGTGTGTGTGTGTGTGTGTGTGTGTGTGTGTGTGTGTGTGTGTGTGTGTGTGTGTGTGTGTGTGTGTGTGTGTGTGTGTGTGTCACTGTCTTTACCGTGGGCCACATGAAGTCATTTTGGTTTGCTTGGCTGACTGCAGTTTGCTGAGGCTAGGTGTGTCCACATACATCCAGTCTGATCCACGGCTAATCACAGGTTCAGACTCTGAAAGTGAGAGACATTCAGATTAACTTAAAGTTGAATTTAAACTGTTAACAAGAAACTAGAAGTTAAGAATGTTTTTAAGGATGTGTGTGCATGTTTTGCTTTCTAGTGTTTTTGTGTTGATTTGTCCCATAACTGTATATTTTGCTAATTAAAAACACAAGATTACATTTGGATAAAGAAAGTATAGATGGAAACACAACAAGGGGAAGTCGGTCCATGTCATTCATTATCTTCATCTTCAGGTCAGCGGAGTTGACAATAATGAATAAATGACTGACCTGTATTCCACCCTGAGCATTTTTTTAACAGTGTTAAAGATACATTCAGCCAGTTATATAATTTTTCAAGAAATCAATCACATGGTCTTACTGAAAACTGTCCTTTACCTATTCATTCTGAACATGGACTCCAGCAGACTACTGACATCTAGTGGACATGAATTGCAACAACACCTACTTTCAACTCAGGATTTCTCTTTCTTATTGTTAATTTTTAAACATAAAGAAATGTAACCTTAAACATTTCTTAATTGGACCTGACAATTAAAGACAATTGTTAATTTACTGTTAGCACTGTCATTATTTTAAAGTAAATAATTTAATTTAAAACTTAACCATAGCCTCAAGACATGCAAAGTGAATTAAGAAGAGCAAATATCTGCAATTGACAACAACTTAATATGTTTAACTACAGTTGTCCCAATTGAAGCTCCCGTCACAGTGTACTGACGGATTCTGCAGTCCATTGCTGCTGTCATCATCAAACATCTCCACACACAGACAACACAATCATATCTGTCTACTGATTTATCAGGAAAACTCACAAGGTTTATCCCAATATCCATCCTCAACTTGACCCGGAATTCGATTGTTGAAGGACGTCATGATTCTTTAAATGCGTGCGGAGGAGTCGAGGAGGGAGGAGGCTTCCAGAGGAGAGGGGCGCGAGGAAACACGAGTGCAGGCTATGCGGAAGCGTTATTGCTACATGCGCATCAAAGCTCCGCCCACAGATCCAGAGCCGTATGCATACTGTGGCATGTATAAATAGGCTTGTTTGAGACAAGCGAGACCTGTGCAGACCTGCGCAATTGCGATCAACGTCTTGCTAGTGCGTTGCATGATGGTTAGTCATTTTGTCCGACTTGCTCTGGAGGCTTGCCTACATGAGACGTTGAAATCTCGCGGGACAAAGACGCCCCCCGGAGACTTGAGAGCGAGGCGCGGCGATGCGGCGCAGTTTCTCTCCACGGGCTGCGGAAGCGAAATGCTTGATGGGAAACGACTCGCTGGTATCTCGAGCTGAGCGCTCATTGGTGGGTTTTACCCCGTGCTGGAGATGAAACTCTCCATTGGCTCGGCAAAAGTGTGTTGTTGTTTTGTGTCAGTTTTACGTCGCCACTTCCATTCACATTTTTCATCATTGTTCCACAATGTTTATCATCATTAAATTAATATCTATATATTTTATACTATACTTGCACTGCTTACCGTTGTCATACTTTATATATCTTAGCATATTCATACAACACACTGTTCATACTAGGCTAGGCTACTGTGTATATCTAGTGTATTTATACCCCTCACTGTTTTTTCATCATTCAATTCATTCTATATTTTATTCTGTAGATTGTGTACATTACTTTTCACTTTACTGCTTTATGCACTCCTGGTTAGAAGCTAAACTGCATTTCGTTGTCTCAGTACCTGTAATCTGTGCAATAACAATAAAGTTGAATCTAATCTTGAGCAGGAACAAATGTATTTACTTAGTACATATCTGACATTAACGATTAAACACATTTGTGCATTCTTTATAAATGCAAACCGAGTCAAGCCGACTCCGGAGGTGGCAGTATGCACCTTAAAGTTGTTTGCAATCCGCCAAAAAACCGAGAGAAGAAGAAGAAGAGGAAGAAGCCGACTCCGAGCTGTCCGACTTCAGGCGAGCTTTTTGAGACCTCCCCCGGCTGCGATCGGCTATTCTCGTCTACTTTCGAGGCGAGCCGCAGCTCGTCTCAAACAAGCCTCATGTTTGATATAATCAAAGTATTCGTCAATCATTTATTTTTTGCATATTTAACGTTTTAAAGATATTTCAGTCTAAATGTCAACATGTAGGTTATCCTTTAGTTTGATATGTAATTGTATTTGCTCAAATTCTGTAAAGGCTTTGTTTTTTTCTTCAACTAAGTGTAACACTTCTTATCTTGGGCTATATGCTATCTGACTAGAAAGATTCTGAGTTCTACTAGAGTGGATAGACAGGTAAGTAATTAGACCAGAGACCAGGTGGTTTGAATAGAACAGCCGGCAATTTACTGATGAAATAGACAAATAGACAAAACATTAAACATAGACAATGAATATTTTCTGCAGTATGATCAGAGGTAAGTATTTCACCTTTCCCTTGTTTTCTGATTTCTGTGACTTAGTAAATGGTATGGATAAATACATTTTAGTTTAGACCGGTCTACTAAGTATTATTTATAGGTTGTTCCTATTTTAATCTAGTTAACTATTTTTCTTTTCCCTTTTTACAGGTAAAATATATCTAATTCAATGAAAAAACACAATTGTACCATCAATGAAATCATATGACAAATGAAAACCTAGAGTACAATATATAGTGTCTCTTTCAATCCAGGTACAACATAAGTCCAGTTCCAACCTTATCATTTCTTCAGTTCTGATCAAATAAAATAAACTCCAATACTCCTACCACTCTGGCAGCGAGTTCACCTATTAGGCGCTTTCACACCGCAGTACTTTCCCCACAAAGATTCATCAGAACTTAGTTCATGAGAACTCTTTAGTTCTCATGAACTAAGTACAGATCGCGTTCACACCGGAATAAGTCCCTGGGGGAGGATTAGGCAAATAAAGCCGCTGACGTCACTTCTTCTTCTTCTGCTTTGGAAGCCGCAAACAACTTCACGGCGTATACTGCCACCCGAAGTCCCCGGCCGGAAGTCCCCGGAGTTGGGGACTGGCTTCAGTAGAAGCTGCTGGGACTACCAGCAGCTTCTACTGAAGCCTTCCGAGTAAATCGCCAGAACGCCGACACCTCCTCATCTCCACCGCTCCCATGTTTTCTTTTGTGTTGCCATAAGTTAGTCTCTCTGCGTTTGTGCGCTGGGCTAATGTTAATGCTAATAATGCTAATGCGAGGATAATAAAATGGCAGCTTCACAAAACTTTTTGGGAGTTTTATGGGGCGTGGTTTGCAACCCACCCAGCCAATCAGACATAGGAACCCTTTTCTCCCACGAAAGTACCTGGCTGCTCTCTAGCAGGGACGGAGGGGGTAAAAAGGTTCTCATGAACTAATTTTAGTTCCGGCTCTTTTTGGTGTGAACGCGACATTTCGGAACTATGTCGGAACTAAAGTGGGAAAAGTACTGCGGTGTGAACGCGCCTATTAGGCGCCTATTAGGCGCGTTCACACCAAGTACTTTTCCCACAATAGTTCATGAGAACTTTAGTTCATGAGAGCTCTTTTAGTTCTGATGAACTAAAGCAGATCGCGTTCACACCAAAATTAGTTCCTGGGGGTGGATTAGGCAAATGAACCGCTGACGTCACTTCTTCTTCTTCTGCTTTGGGTTTACTGGCAGGTCGCAAACAACTTCACGGCGAGTACAGTAGGTGGCGGTATGCACCTTAAAGTTGCAATCCGCCAAAAAAAACGAGAGAAAAAGAAGAAGAAAAACCTCCCGCGCCCACTTGCTGTAAATGAGGCGTCTGTTTACCTTCCGACCTCAGACATGAGCTTCGTCTGAGTTATTTAAGCAAACACAAATACAGATCGTCGACCAGTCAAATGCAATAGCAATGCTGATTCGGAAGCGAAGGCGGTTAAGAAGGATTGACAAAAGGATTGGGCGACGACATGCACGCACTACGCTCCGTGTGAAATGAATAAACTGTGCCAGGTGTGTCGTATGCACACTAAATAGGCTCAGCAGCTAACACACCTTTATTATATATCCTCCTGAGAGCAACTGCATCCGTCTGCCATGAACCCTACAGAAACCTACGTGTTAGTTTTGGCCCAAAGTGGCCTCCATTTGTGTCGTGTAAAATGGGGGAAATCAAAAGTTAGCAAATCCCCATGTCATGTTCATAAAAACATTTAGTTTTAGGTCAAATAATTATTACACTGCTCTGAAACTCACTACACTAACTCCTAAGATGTTCCCTTACTATAATTAATTAAAAATATTGAACTCACAACACTGGTAATAACAAACTTAACCATTTATCTTTCTATAAATAAATAGTGCTTGTGTTGGACACCATTTTGAAATACAATGAAATTATCTTTTTGAAAGCCACAATAAATAAAGCTTCGCCAGTTTATAACCGATGAAACATGATGGTATCAGAATAATCACTTACATGTGATGTGTAGTATGCTACACAGGTCACTGTAAAGATAAAGTGTCAGAGGAGAAATAAGCAAGCTTAGTTACATGAAATGTAATGAAAAATGTAAGATACAGGCTCTGTTTAATCGCCATGTAGGTTCTCTTTTATTCCACCCTCAAGACAATATCAATAACAGCATCACGCTGTCCCAGGTGTGTCGTACAGATGTAGCAGCTAATTTAGGACAGTTTGAAACGCGAGGGTCGTGGTCGGCCCGTGAAAGGCCCGTGATGAAGAGCCTGCCCCCCGTGATAAATAAATGTAATTATTGTGAAGCCAGCTGCAATGGATCATTGATCCACCAGGGGGTGCAGTGGGGTTCCACACTGGAGCTCATGTGAAATCAACTTTGATACAGTAAACTGGATGTACAGTATGTCTGGTACTACTGTATAGCGGATCTTTGTTAAGATCCATATGTCACGGATAGGATCATACTCTGTGCTAAATAAGAGACATGTAATCATTTACAAAACATCACCATGTTGTTATTTAACAAAATAATGTTGTTTAGTCGAAAAAAACGAACGAGAGGAAATGCAGCCGGCTCTCGATTTTTAATCCTAATTTAATCATCATCTTCACCACGATCATTTATGTTTATGTTCGCCGAATTGACATGAAATCACTGACAAATATGAATATTCTGTATATTAATATTCATTTATTTTATCAAAGCAAGGTTACATCTGTGAGTTGGATGTAGAAGTGTCAGAATCAATATAGATTTTTCTCAGTCAGAGTAAATTCAGATGGAACATAGTAAAAAAAGGTAAATTCTTACCTCCGCCTAAAGAAAAAACATTACTTATAGTGAAAACCACCCTTGAATGATGGGATGGTAGACTAAAAGCTTTAGAAATCCAAACTATAACATATAATAAGTACCCTGTATCAAGATCGAGGCAAAACAAGTTAAATTTGACCTTTTTAGAGAGGTTTAGCAAAAAAAGTTCCAGGCGGAATAAGCTTTCGGCACATTTGGGTACATCTGGTTCCATCAGTGCCATTTGACCTTTTTCAGGTACCAGACTATAAAAATGATGTATTACATTGAATTATCACCATAGGTATTCATTCCATCCAAAGAAAAAAAATTAAAAGAAAAAAAATTAATAAAAAATTAAAAAATTAACTTTTTTTTTTTTTAATTTGTGGAAGAAAAAAAAGACCCGCCGACGGGGGCTTTGGGGCTTAACAGGTTAATAACAGTGGCATATATATATAATCACAATAATACAAAATTAACTGTCCCAGGTGTAGGCAATTTGGGGTGAAGTGTCTTGCCCAGGGACACAACGACATGCTGACTGCAGTGGGGTTTGAACCTGTGCTCCCCTGATCCGAACACCAACGCACCAGACCACTGCACCACACGCCTCCCAACAAGTCATTGTACAGTTTATCAACGACGACAAGTATTTCTTTCTTTTTTTATTGAAGGCCTGTTGGATTTAATCAGCTCGCTTAGCACTGCCAGAAGCCCAGCCTGAAAGGTATTTTGTTGCTCCACCTGGCACCATGAGCAGCTGGTCGTCCGATTCCTGGGCCTTGTGTGAATGCAGCAGCCGTTCGTCGTGCATCTCCTTGGCACGCAGGTCCTCATTCTCCTTGCTGACCATGGCACGGCGGTCCATCGCCATGATGGTGTCAAGGAAATTGTCATCCCGTGCCTGCTTTCCTAAGGAGAAATAAGCAAGATACAAGATCAGTTTAATCACCTAGTAGGTTGTCAACAGAGACAACATTGGACATGGTGCAGGCAGGGACAGTGTACAAAATGCAGGTGTAAAGTAGAAGATAAGATAGGATCAAATAAATATCAAAGTGCCCTTATTTATTGTTTTGTGCTTAATGTATGCTTGAACTTTGTTTTATAGGGATAGTGGACATCAGTTAGATGCGTAGCCTTCTTTCAAGGCCAGAGTAGTAACAGTGTAAGTGGATTGACATCTAACATAACATGGCTGAGGACAATTATAACAATCAATAAAAAAAATAAAAATAAATTGAATTTCAATTACATTTTTGCTTAAATGTGCAAAATATTAGAACATCAGTCTTTGTGGCATGCAGGTAATCAACTGTTTAAGCTTTTACCATTAACATGTAGAATGAATGTTGCAAATAATGACATTATAGCAACTACAATGTATTGTTAGAGGTAGCGTTATGTCCAGCTAGCATGCTAATTGCTAACGTTATATTATCGTTTTATACCGGAGGGAAAAGCTAACTAGTTTCCAATCCAGAGAGAAACACCTCGCCTGAAACACACGATTAGTGGCATGAGTTAGTGAAGCAATTACAGAACATTGCACACTTATTCACAAGTCAAAACATGTTCATAGCGGGCACGGCTGAGAATAGCTAGCTAGCTAGATGTTGTTAGCCAGCTTGGACCTATGTTAGCCAGTTCTAGCATGGCTAGCTCGATCTACTGAGCAAATAAAAGTACATCTGAGACCAGTATTGTGCAGATTAAAACAGTGCAGTGCATGTATTTTAGTTTACCTTCGTCCCGACATGACTTTGCCAGGTCTGCTAACTTTGCTGAACCACGGAAACTGCATTCAGTAGAAGCTTCTGAATGCGGCGCTTCGCGTCCTCCGAGTAAATCGCCAGAAGCGCCGACACATCCTCATCACTCCACCGCTCTGATGATTTATTTAGTGTTGCCATAATAACTGCTTTCACAAAAGTAATCCACTCGTTGGTGCGCTGTGCTGAGCTTAATGCGAGCAAATACAATGTCGGCCTTCAAAAAAGATTCTAGAGATTCACGGGGCGTTGTTTGCATTCCGCACAGCCAATCAGACGTATGAACTATTTTCTCCCACGACAGTCCCTGCTCTCTAGCAGGGACTGAAAAGCGGGTCAGATTAACTAATTTGAACTACTTTAGTTCCTGGGGCTTTTTGGTGTGAACGCAAATATATCGTAGTTCTGATGAACTATTGTGGGAAAAGTACTCCGGTGTGAACGCGCTAATTGTCTCTTGATAAACCAGCAAGTCCTCTCACTGGCGCGAAGATCAAAGCAGTCTGTGGGTCTGGCTCGCCATCTTGTATCAGAGCGTGTATGTGTTTTCCTCTCACTTGCGCAGCACAACTCGATCGATCAACTTTCTTATCCAGTCCAAAAAACCTGACCTGTACTACAGGTCATGAAAGAATATAAATATAATATAAACTAACAATATAAATTACATAATTACATTTTCAAAACTACTGTAAACTTAGCTCTTTTGTCAATACAGCTTACAATGAGGCTCAAAATGGCAGCTTTACTCTCCTCTAAATGTTTCATTTATCCTGTTCACACAAAATAACACATATTTCCCCTTGTAAAACACACATTAAAGCCACGTAGTTTCAGCCAAACAAAAAAACAAATACATGACTTTGCAAGCCATGTACATCATACAGGGTTCCTGCAGGTTTCGCCAACTCAAATTTAAGACTTTTTAAGACCTTTTTAAGACCACTTTGAATAGAATTTAAGACCTATTTCACGGCAAGAAAGTATGAAGGAAAATTGCTATGAAAGAAGAAATACGTCCCATAATTACTTACAAAGTAAATGTATTCATGTTCAACATAAGAACAATGACTGAACATAACAGCATAACAGTACAGAACTGTGTTAGCGTGTATTTTAATCGCAATTACGAAACAACATAATCGATTATTTTGCTTTGCTAGGTTGTGACAGTGCACTACAACATATTTGATCTAATTAATTTTAGTCTAATTAATTTTTATTTATCATATTTATATATGTTTAGTAGCTTGTGGAAGTGCGCTCCAAAATATTTGTTGATCTTGTTTATTGGTATTTATTATTTTTGATATTATTTATTTAAATGTATCATTTATTTCATTTATTTTTTCAGTTGAATTATACGTTCAGGGTAATCAACAGTTAAAAAGATACTGTCCAAATTATTATTTGTTTTAAAGTTCAATAAATGGATGTTTTCAAAGTCAATTAATAATGGTATTTAATAATCGTGATATCAATTATTGACCAAAATAATCGTGATTATGATGTTTGCCATAATCGAGCAGCCCTAGTGTGTGTGTGTGGGTGGGTGTGTGTGTGTGTGAGAGAGAGAGAGAGAGAGAGAGAGAGAGAGAGAGAGAGAGAGAGAGAGAGAGAGAGAGAGAGAGAGAGAGAGTGACAAGAGCTATATTCAGAGCTCTGCTGCCTTGGCTACAATCTTTCATCGTTGCTGTTGTATGATTGGTGTTTAACTACGGTATTTAGCGTCTACAGTACCTCCGCTTTTAGGGTTGACGTAGACCCAAACGTCGCCCGGAGGTCCCCCGGTGTTGTTGCGGGAGCTGCTGCACTAGCTAACGCTACATTAGCCAAACAAACGCTAATTTATTTTGCAAAAGGTGCAGCGGGCTTCAAACACGTTCCCCTCCCCTGGTTTCAACCAAGCACTAAATTCGATGTTTTCCAACCAATAACGGTTGAACTTACACTTCCCCATATTTATTCGAAGATACATGAGTTTCTGACTGCCGCTAGCTGAAGCTTGGTTGCTAGGTTACTAGCTGGGTGTTCTCCGATAAGGGGTCGGGGGAAACAAAGTTAGTGTATACTGGTTCCATGTTGATTTATTTCAATACAAATTGTTGGGGGGAACTGAAAGGCTATTACCGTACTGGTTACTTTGCAGCCCGGATATTTCCCCCAAAACACATTTAGACGCTATCGCAACACAGAAGTACCTTTCAAATCCGATCATTTTTAAGACCTTCTAAATCATATTTAAGACCTTTCTTATTTTTTTGGTCATATTTAAGACCATTTTAAGGCCTTAAATTCAGATTATCAAATTTAAGACTTTTTAAGACTTTATAAGACCCCGCGGGAACCCTGTCATAGCTTCCCTTACAGCTCAACAACATGAAATGCTAACAATTAAGCTAACATTATTCACTCTTACAAAACTTTTCTATGAAAAGGTTTGACTCACCAAAACACCGTTGGTTAATGTTCTATACCGTCTATTGGGTTTCCCGACCGTGTGGATGGTATTATTTTTTTTTTTAAATAAACTTTGAATCACTTTTAATATAATTTACTCTGCTCGTCTCATCTGCTTCTTGCTCATTTTCCTCTTTTCTCTTGCTACGCTGCGTCTGCGCTGCGCTGCGCGTGCCCAGTGATCAGAGATCCTTAAAGGAACAGTAGGACTACCTTGTAATTTGTCATAGGCCTACTACTTTAATTTATTATATTTTTAAAGGATGATATCATTGACCAATTTTAAACGTGTATCTTTTAATGAAATACCTTTTTAATGACTTTATGCTACTACGTTTTAATGTGGGTTACATAAGTATCTGATATCACATGTTTACATTTTTTAATAACTTAACCCTCCGGTATCACTGGGTATCACCGGTATTTGTCCATATGGGTCATTTTTCACTTTTCATTTTGCAATAACTTTGGTTATGTTGGTGCAAATGGCCTGATTTTTTGTAACAAGGCTATTTTCTCGATCTATTTTGGAATTCCAACAGGAAAATGTTGGTTTTAATCAGGTTAAGCATCATATATGATATGTCTTTTACTCAGAAAGTATAATCTTTTGTTTCTGTGAAGTATCTGATTCTACATATTTACGTAATCAAAAATAGCATTCATTCCATATATTGTTAACATGTATACTTACTACTGTTTACTATTTCAATAAAGAGACCAAATCTGCAGACTGGCTATGAATGTCTTTAATGTTTCCCAGATCAGAATCACAGCATACAGTGTATAATAACTTCTAAAGTAAACAGAAATATCATCACCTCATTTATTTATATAGTTTTACTATACTTTTTTTTAATAATCATCTTTTTTTAAATTCCATTATTTAACATTTTTCTTCATCTCAAGTCTTGGGTTTCTGAATTCAACAAATAATGTAAAAACAAGACAACAGGTGCAACTCCGCAATGGAGGTTGTGTGTGTGTGTGTGTCACTGTCTTTACCGTGGGCCATATGAAGTCATTTTGGTTTGCTTGGCTGACTGCAGTTTGTTGAGTCTAGGGGTGTTTCTCAATCGCGAGTAAAGCTGCTTCAGAGCCACTATTTCAAGCATACTACCTCATCGAGTGCCGCCGAAGTACTGTTCCAATCTCCAGTATACTTGGAAATCTACCGAGCCCGGCGTACTCCGTTTGGAGAAATATCGAGTGTGCACATGAGTAGACTTTGCGGTCTTAAAATCCCCACAATGCTTTGCGCACGGACCAATTTCCCCAAATCTGTGGCGGAAGATGTAAGGCGGGGCCTCTCATATGACGCACACCTGCACACTTGCTAGCGTGTTCCACACTTCGTTTTCCGAATGCCAGGAAGTATTCTTGACTCGCTTCTGAAGCAAGATGCTCGGCAGACATGTCCTACCAAGCAAGCGTACTCGCGATTGAGAAACACCCTGCGTGTGTCCACATACATCCAGTCTGATCCACCGCTAAACACACACATTCAACCTCTCTAATGGCGCATTTCCATTGCAGCGCGTAGCTCGCTTTAAGCGTGCCGTGTCGTGCCGTCCCCTTTTTTGGTTGTGCTTCCACTAGGCCTCGTTCCGGCGCGGCACGGCGCGGGGCCACTTTTTCCCCTCTTTTCTGGCCCTAGAAAATTGTGGTTCTATCGGGGCCAACAAACAGGGCTGAGTCGGGCTGAGTATGCTAAACTAGAGAGAGGAGCGCTGGCAAGAGGGCTAGAACTACAACAAGATGGACATATTTGACCGTGATTTAATTGTAATACACGTTTCAAAATGATGCCGAAGTAACAACATACTGATACCGGTTAGTAAAAACCATGAATTAATGCTTTGTCAAGTCTGCAGACAGACGGCAGGCGAAAAACCTTTTAAAATTCGTGTTTTTCTAGATGGAGATTGGCTAAGCTAACGCAGTATATGCCCCGACCGTCCACACTCACAACAACGGCCTATACAGACATAAATAAGGCAGCGACTGTATTCACCATGACACAGGCAGTCTGTGGTGTGTACTTGTTTAACTTTTGTCGAGTTTCTGAACATATATAAGGAGCTGTGAGCTCTGAGTGCTCACAGCTAACGGCTGTGTTGTGTTTCTGGATTTCTCATTGAAGATGACGTCACGGCTCCGCCTACACTGCGTTACTATAGTAACTACCCCAGTTCCTAAACTGTAATGGAAGCGCAGCATGAAGTGAGTCGGCCCTGTTAAGGCCCAACGCGGCCAAGCCGTACCGAGCCGTACCGAGTGTGGCCGAGGCCGACCGTGTAGTGGAAATGCGCCATAAGTGCACTGGCCTTTTTGAGATTTACTTAAAATGTCCTCCCTTTCTTCACGGTTACGAAGATGAAACTGTTCACTGCTACATCAAATGGTCCACACAACCTCCATGATCACAATGCAACACAGTGAGTGTAGGGAAAAGGTCAGCCCAGCTGTGTGATCTCATTACTCTGTGAAGCATCTTGGTATCAAAGCCCTCATGTGGGCCCACGTGTTTAGGGGCCACAGGTTAACACTGCTACATGTGAAGTGAGCTAACATTGAACTGTCTTTGTGTTTAGTGTCTTGACCATTGTTCAAACGCCAGGTCCTAGGTTAGTTTGCTTTTATCAGTGCTCTTAGCCTCCATAAATACTTTGAAGTTAAATCCCTCACACATTCATCAGGACAATAGTTGGATCATATCCCTAAATAATAGTTTGCTAAAGCTTAAACCAAAAAGAGAATAACAAAATGCAGAATAATTGACCCCCTCTACTACAACCTCAGATAAACAAGACTTAAACTATATATATTTTTTAATTGTAATATTCAAACTAACTACAGAGTCTGGGGCCCTCTGTCGTGTGTGGGCTGCAGTGGAGATGAATTTCTACTACAGTGACTTTCCTGCTAATGAATCAGGATGCTACAGGGTACCCACGTGATAATGGGCGACATGACACAAAGTAAAGGGAAAGGTCATTTTTGAATGGCATGAAAGGGATGTCGGCAAGCAGTCGATGTGAAACCTCAAGCTGGTGGCCCTTTTTTTTGCAAACTGCACCTGTTGTCTTTTTGTTGTCACAAAGTAAGCATTTCATTCATTCACTCAAAAACAAAAAAACAAAAAACAAACAAGAAACTTAATATTTACAAATATTTTGTCTGTTTGATTCTTACACATAAAAATGTACAGTTTTGATCTTTTCCAGATGTTGAGTGTCTGTCTGTCCTGCTGTCCAGTTTGGGCGTTTCTCTTCACACATCCAGTTTCCTCAGAGTGGGTTGACTGCAGTGAAGCCGCCTCAACGGTGCCCTCCAGTGTTAGCTTATAAAATAGACAGGGGAAAACAGACAAACTGAAGACCTTGTTGCTGTTTTCACCTCTGATGGTGTCATTGTAGCTGTGTTGTGGTGAGGTTAACCTCACAACCACTCATTGCCTCATTATCTGCAGCAGTGAGTAGAAAAGGGTTCATATGGGTCTGATTACACCCATCAGTCCCTCCATGGGACGATGAGCAGGGTATCCTCCTGTCAAACATTGTGGGTAGAAAGATGGTCATGCCTTTGAATGTCTTTATTTGCTAATGATTAGTTCATCCTCCTGTGATTTCTACATTTAAGGCTGCTAAGTCTTTTTCCTATTTCCTCCCGAAGTTTATTTTCCGCAGCGTGCACCTTTCCCCTCGCTGTCCATCATCTGTTCCACAGCATTTATCCACAGGCAGCACACCCAAGTCAGTTGTTTTGTGTTTTACATTGTGCACAATTCCTTTTCAGCGGGCTTACAAAATCTCTGACAGGAGCAGCCAGGTATATCTCCTCCTCTCCAGCCCTCCCCCGCTACCCTGGTAGGCAGTAATAAAATAGAAAACAAACAAACAGGCTAAAGCTAGGGCACGAGCAAAGACAGCACCAGTGACTTCTCCCATACTAGACGTAGGCTACCATGTGTTCCTGTGGGCTCAAACAACAGTTCATTAACGTACTGTACTAACCAGAGATTACCCATTTTTGAGATCCAGCAGAGAATTGGAGGAGGTGAGGGGAATCGCTGTTGGCCTGCACACTCTTACTCCAAAGAAAGGAGCAGAATCAGAGACAGCAGCTGTCCACTGTGTTGCTTTTACCCTGTTTAGGAGATCTGAACCCCTTTTTCATCTTGCAGCTCTGCGATGCAGGCCACGGTTACCCTCAGTGTGCTTAAAGTTTAATTTACAACACAAAAAAAGTCACACGCTTAGTGAATTAACCCTTGAATGTGAGAGCTGAACTGAGGTCAGAAATTGTGTGGAACGCAGCTGACACAGTGAAGTCAGGTGTTTCTGAGTTTTGCGGTCACGGCAGGGAGTCGGTCGCGGGCGATCACCGCAATATGGGTGCAAGAAATCAGTGGGAGGGGAGTAAGTGCTGTAGATATGGAGCGGGATGTTGGCGTACGCAGCAGGACGGAGCTCTACGTTTTTTTACCACAGGGGGGATCCTGCCTGTCTGCCTCTCTATGTCATTGCTGTTTAATTAGGGCCCACTGACGCCCATGTTAAACAGTTCTGACAACAGGCACAAATGAAACAGAATATGCATGTGCTGGAAATAGGGGTGCAGACAGGAGGACGGTGTACGCTAAAGAGCAAAGGCTGCCTGTTTCTGTTTTGTTTCTCACCCTTACTGAAATACAAAAATAATTCTGTACAGGCAAGCTACAACGACAGATTTGGTACCCTAAAAAACGATCGTCTTCATACAGATGGGAAGAAAAAGTAGCTCCTGTAGGATGGTTAGCGTGGTTTCACACCTTGTGGGAGAAAACCCCTCTAACTAACGTCATATAGGAGAAAATGATTGGAAGAGTTGTTCAACAGCTCATGAGATTTGTGGCGATTACTCTTTTTTTTTTAATAATAAATGTTTGGACGTGAAGGGATACTACAGGATCTTCTGTGTTGCTTTTGATCTGTGAGATAAAACAAGATATCCAGAGTGGACCGATATGATTTGATTAGATTTGGGAAACGTGCATTGACAGATACAGTGTCCTCCCCGCCCCCCCCGCCCCCGTCATCCTCTTTAAAAATAATTCATGCATAGATCCCCACTGAGAAAACCCATTTATATACTTTCTCCTTTGTACACATTTATATATAACTATATATAACATCATTTCTCTATATCTATATTTTCAGCAAAAAGATCTTTCCACAAAAAACAACAATTAAACAAATGCTTGAAAAAAAAAAGAGAACAGAAGATGTGAGAAAGAATAAAACACAATCAAGGGCCAGTTTGGCACTTTGTCATGAGAACACACAGCATCTGTTCATTGACAGTAAATAGGAATACTCGAGAATCTTCTTTAGTTTTTTTCTCCCTCGATGCAAACACAGTAGTACATACTTGGCACAAAGAATGCTGGTAGTAATGAAAGTATCAGATATCAATGTTTTCATAGCTATGTGATTACTGTATGTACTCTATGCCCACTCCTACAGCTCAGCTGCTTGTGAGTCCTTAGAGCAAAGGAGCGCTAGGGAGAGGGAGAGAACCACATGTCGAACTAGAAAATGCATTTCCTGCAGAAAATGCGTGCGAATGCTGTAAACTGTGAACATTTGTGGCTGAATTTAGCTGAAAAAGCTGAATATGTTATTAGCTGAATGGTAGCTGCTTTTAGCTACAAAAATGCAGAAAAAGCTTAATATTTAAAAGAAAAGGTTTAAAAAAATATGTATAGCCTTGATGTAATGAAATAGCTGAATAATGTAATAGTTGAATGGTTTCTGCAGCTGAAAATAGGCTGAAGGAGTTAAATATCAGATGTAAGTAGTAATGAATGAATTTGTATTAAGATGAGAAAAGAAAGTAAAAAGGCTTGGGAAAGCAGCAGAATATTTGAACTGCAAACTTTTGAACTAACTTGATGGTGAATTATCTGTCGCCATGGCAACGGCATTTGATGACACCCCATAATACGCTTAGATGTGTTGATGGCTGCATCGTTACCAAACCTGTGAAGTTTTGGGCCATTTCGATCATTTTCACTGAAGTTATGAGAAAACCGTGTTTCATGGTGAGCATTGTGTTGCCATGGCAACGGCATTTGAAGAAATCTCAAAACTGTCCCGTAGATGTCTTCACGGCTGGACTGTTAGCACACATGTGAAGTTTGAGCACTTTTTGAACATTTTCATAGGAGTAATACATTACATTAGGAGGTTACATTACTCTCTCTCTTCTCTTGATCACCCTCTCAATCTTCTATCGCCCTCTCTTCTCTTGATCGCCCTCTCTCTCTTCTCTTGCTCGCCCTCTCTCTCTTCTCTTGATCGCCCTCTCTCTTCTCTTGATCGCCCTCTCTCTCTCCTCTTGATCGCCCTCTCTCTCTCCTCTTGATCGCCCTCTCTCTCTTCTCTTGATCGCCCTCTCTCTCTTCTCTTGATCGCCCTCTCTCTCTTCTCTCTCTCTTCTCTTGCTCGCCCTCTCTCTCTCCTCTTGATCGCCCTCTCTCTCTCTTCTCTTGATCGCCCTCTCTCTCTCCTCTTGATCGCCCTCTCTCTCTCTTCTCTTGATCGCCCTCTCTCTCTCCTCTTGATCGCCTTCTCTCTCCTCTTGATCGCCCTCTCTCTCTCCTCTTGATCGCCCTCTCTCTCTCCTCTTGATCGCCCTCTCTCTCTCCTCTTGATCGCCCTCTCCCTCTCCTCTTGATCGCCCTCTCTCTCTCCTCTTGATCGCCCACTCTCTCTCCTCTTGATCGCCCTCTCTCTCTTCTCTTGATCGCCCTCTCTCTCTCCTCTTGATCGCCCACTCTCTCTCCTCTTGACCGCCCTCTCTCTTCTCTTGATCGCCCTCTCTCTCTCCTCTTGATCGCCCTCTCTCTCTCCTCTTGATCGCCCTCTCTCTCTTCTCTTGATCGCCCTCTCTCTTCTCTTGATCACCCTCTCTCTCTTCTCTCTCTCTCTTCTCTTGCTCGCCCTCTCTCTCTCCTCTTGATCGCCCTCTCTCTCTCTTCTCTTGATCGCCCTCTCTCTCTCCTCTTGATCGCCCTCTCTCTCTCTTCTCTTGATCGCCCTCTCTCTCTCCTCTTGATCGCCCTCTCTCTCCTCTTGATCGCCCCTCTCTCTCTCCTCTTGATCGCCCTCTCTCTCTCCTCTTGATCGCCCTCTCTCTCTCCTCATGATCGCCCACTCTCTCTCCTCTTGATCGCCCTCTCTCTCTTCTCTTGATCGCCCTCTCTCTCTCCTCTTGATCGCCCACTCTCTCTCCTCTTGATCGCCCTCTCTCTCTCCTCTTGATCGCCCTCTCTCTCTCCTCTTGATCGCCCTCTCTCTTCTCTTGATCACCCTATCACTCTTCTATCACCCACTCTCACTTCTCTTGATCGCCCTCTCTTCTCTTGATGTGTCTGTGAGAGAGAGGGAGAGTGTGTTTGTGTGTGTGTGTGTGAGAGAGAGAGAGTGTGTGTCTGTCTGTCTGTGAGAGAGAGAGAGAGAGAGAGAGTGTGGGTGTGTGTGTGTGTGTGTGTGTGAGAGAGAGAGTGTGTGTCTGTCTGTCTGTGAGAGAAAGAGAGAGAGAGAGTATGTGTGTGTGTGTGTGTGTGTGTGTGTGTGTGTGTGTGTGTGTGTGTGTGTGTGTGTGTGTGTGTGTGTGTGTGAGTGAGTGAGTGAGAGAGAGAGAGAGAGAGAGAGAGTGTCTGTCTGTCTGTCTGTCTGTCTGTCTGTCTGTCTGTCTGTGAGAGAGAGAATTGTTACAGCTCAAATGTATTGCAATGACTTCCATGTTAAAAAAAGACTTTAAAAAGCTGAATGTTTTAAAAAGTATAACATATTTTGAAAAAGTTGAAAGTTTCCCATCATGTGCTGAAAAGGCTTAATAGTTTGATATTTGAATGGTTCCTGCAGCTGAAATTAGGCTCAAGGAGTTAAATAAAGATATTAAATGTAAGTAGTAGTGAATGAATGTTTACAAACACCTGTGTGTATAAACCCAGAGATGAAAGGTTACCATGGTGACGACTTATGACGATTTTCCAACTGCAGCACTGAGTCCCATTAAGAATGCATTGAGGATTATATCTGACAATTTTGCCACCTGTTAAAAAACTATGGCTCCTATCAAAAAATTATCAGACCGTGAGCATCAGGGAACCCCAATGAACTGATATATGTTGTTTTTTTTGGTTTTGTGTGTAAAATGTGGAGATGCGAGCAGTTTGTCTAAAGTGTACTTCTCTCTGTTCTGAAGAAAGTTCCGGAAAGATTTAACATGGGAATCAATTGGGAGCTAGGTGGACTTTTTGTCTCTTCATGCCCTCAAGAGGCATTTTGATTAATATTTCTTCTTAATTTTTTTTAATTTTCCAACCTAGGAGAGGTTTTCCTACGTTTTTCATGAAAAAATATGTCTGAGGAGTGTAGGGTTTGGGAATTATGGCAAGTTTAAAACATTTTTTGGGGAGCACTGCTGCACTCTGTTTTGAGATCAAAGCACTCTAGACTTAACGAGCTGCTCCATCCACACTAATGTTAAAATCTGAAAAAGGCCTCTATAACAAGCTCCAAACTAAGTTAAATATCTCAAGAAGGGTAAAAGATATGAAGAATCTGAACAACAAGTTTTATAGCTGAAAGTATTGTGATCATTTGAAAGTTAGAATGAAGTGTCTAGCTGAAATTATCAGGAAGGAGAAGCATTTGGCGCAGGGTGTAGGAAAAGAGGATTTGAAGGCATCTCCCATTGACTTCCATGTTAAAAAAAGAGTTTAAAAAGCTGAATATTTCAAAAAGTATAAAATATTTTTAAAAAGTTGAACGTTTCCCATCGATTCCTGAACAGGCTGAATAGTTTGATATTTGAATGGTTTCTGTAGCTGAAAGTAAGCTGAAGTTATGGAGAGCCAAAGTATGGTTGAAATAACTAGAAAATGCATTTCCTGCAGAAAATGCGTGTGAATGCTGTAAACTGTGAACATTTGTGGCTGAATTTAGCTGAAAATGCAGAAAAAGCTGAATATTTTATTAGCTGAATGGTAGCTGCTTTAACTACAAAAACCAAGTAAGTGTGTTGCTGAACTTAGCGGAGAAATGCAGAAAAGTGAAATGATTTGAATCAAATTGTTACAGCTCAAATGCATTGCAATGACTTTGTTGAAAACTTGAAAGTGAAATGTTAAACTGGAAGAGTAGGAAAAATAGTGAAGAAGCTTAATATTTAAAAGAAAAGGTTTAAAAAAGGTATAAACAACAACATGTATTGCCTCAATGTCCTGAAATAGCTGAATAAGTTAATAGTTGAATGGTTTATAGCTGAAAGTAGGCTGAAGGAGTTAGATATTAAATGTAAGTAGGAGTGAATGAATGTTTACAAACACCTGTGTGTGTAAGCCCAGAGATCAAAGGTTACCATGGTGATGAAGTTATTGAACAAATAATAATACAAACCTCCAGTCTGCGTGTCTGCTCTGATTAGATGATGTCACTCAGGTGTGTGGCTCCAATCTGCCCAGCAACACCATGGCAACCAACTGCAGAACTGAGTCCCATTAAGAATGCATTGAGGATTATATCTGACCATTTTGCCACCTGTTCAAAAACTATGGCTCCTATACAAAAATGAACAGACCGTGAGCATCAGGGAACCCCAATGAACTGATATGTTTTTTTGGGGGGTTTTGTGTGTAAAATGTGGAGATGGGAGCAGTTTGTTTAAAGTTTACTTCTCTCTGTTCTGAAGAAAGAACCGGAATAATTTAACATGGGAGTCTATTGAGAGCTAGGTGGACTTTTTGACAAGTTTTTGTCTCTTCATGCTCTCAAGAGGCATTTTGTTTAATATTTGTTCTTGTTTTTTTTCAACGTAAGAGAGGTTTTCCTACAATGCAAGCATACAATGATGTCCCAGGAGTGTAGGGTTTGGGAATTATGGCAGTTTAAAAAAAAATGTAAGGCGAATTTCAAGCTCTCTTCCACTCTGTTTTGAGATCAAAGCACTCTAGACTTAACGAGCTGCGCAATACACACTCATGTTAAAATCTAAAAAAGGCCTCTCTAACAAGCTCCAAACTAAGTTAAATGTCTCAAAAAGTGTAAAAGATATCAATAATCTGAAGAACAAGTTTTATAGCTGAAGGTCTTGTGATCATTTTAAAGTTGGAATGAAGTCTCTATCTGAAAGTATGTGGAAGGAGTAGCATTTGGCGTAAGGTGTAGGTAAAAGAGGATTTGAAGAGTCGTCCCATTGACTTCCATATTAAAAAAAGAGTTTAAAAAGCTGAATATTTCAAAAACTATGAAATATTTTGAAAAAGTTGAAAGTTTCCCATCGATTGCTGAAAAGGCTGAATAGTTTAATATTTGAATGGTTTCTGTAGCTGAAAGTATGCTGAAGTTATGGAGAGCCAAAGTATTGGCTGAAATAAGGGGAAGAACTAGAAAATGCATTTCCTGCAGAAAATGCGTGCGAATGCTGTAAACTATGAACATTTGTGGCTGAATTTAGCTGAAAAAGCTGAATATGTTATTAGCTGAATGGTAGCTGCTTTTAGCTACAAAAATGCAGAAAAAGCTTAATATTTAAAAGAAAAGGTTTAAAAAAACATGTATAGCCTTGATGTAATGAAATAGCTGAATAATGTAATAGTTGAATGGTTTCTGCAGCTGAAAATAGGCTGAAGGAGTTAAATATCAGATGTAAGTAGTAGTGAATGAATTTGCATTAAGATGAGAAAAGAAAGTAAAAAGGCTTGGGAAAGCAGCAGAATATTTGAACTGCAAACTTTTGAACTAACTTGATGGTGAATTATCTGTCGCCATGGCAACGGCATTTGATGACACCCCATAATACGCTTAGATGTGTTGATGGCTGCATCGTTACCAAACCTGTGAAGTTTTGGGCCATTTCGATCATTTTCACTGAAGTTATGAGAAACCGTGTTTCATGGTGAGCATTGTGTTGCCATGGCAACGGCATTTGAAGAAATCTCAAAACTGTCCCGTAGATGTCTTCACGGCTGGACTGTTAGCAGACATGTGAAGTTTGAGCACTTTGTGAACATTTTCATAGGAGTAATACATTACATTAGGAGGTTACATTACTCTCTCTCTTCTCTTGATCACCCTCTCTCTCTCTCCTCTTGATCGCCCTCTCCCTCTCCTCTTGATCGCCCTCTCTCTCTCCTCTTGATCGCCCTCTCTTTCTCCTCTTGATCGCCCTCTCCCTCTCCTCTTGATCACCCTCTCTCTCTCCTCTTGATCGCCCACTCTCTCTCCTCTTGATCGCCCTCTCTCTCTTCTCTTGATCGCCCTCTCTCTCTCCTCTTGATCGCCCACTCTCTCTCCTCTTGATCGCCCTCTCTCTCTCCTCTTGATCGCCCTCTCTCTCTTCTCTTGATCGCCCTCTCTCTCTCTTCTCTTGATCGCCCTCTCTCTCTCTTCTCTTGATTGCCCTCTCTCTCTCCTCTTGATCGCCCTCTCTCTTCTCTTGATCACCCTATCACTCTTCTATCACCCTCTCTCACTTCTCTTGATCGCCCTCTCTTCTCTTGATGTGTCTGTGAGAGAGAGGGAGAGTGTGTTTGTGTGTGTGTGAGAGAGAGAGAGAGTGTGTGTCTGTCTGTCTGTGAGAGAGAGTGTGAGTGTGAGTGTGAGTGTGTGTGTGTGTGTGTGTGTGTGTGTGTGTGTGTGTGTGTGAGAGAGAGAGAGAGAGAGAGAGAGAGAGTGTGTGTCTGTCTGTCTGTGAGAGAGAGAGAAAGAGAGAGAGAGAGAGAATTGTTACAGCTCAAATGCATTGCAATGACTTCCATGTTAAAAAAAGACTTTAAAAAGCTGAATGTTTTAAAAAGTATAACATATTTTGAAAAAGTTGAAAGTTTCCCCATCAAGTGCTGAAAAGGCTGAATAGTTTGATATTTGAATTGTTCCTGCAGCTGAAATTAGGCTCAAGGAGTTAAATAAAGATATTAAATGTAAGTAGTAGTGAATGAATGTTTACAAACACCTGTGTGTGTAAACCCAGAGATGAAAGGTTACCATGGTGACGACTTATGACGATTTACCAACTGCAGCACTGAGTGCCATTAAGAATGCATTGAGGATTATATCTGACAATTTGGCCAACTGTTCAAAAACTATGGCTCCTATCAAAAAATTACCAGACCGTGAGCATCAGGGAACCCAAATGAACTGATATATGTTGTTGTTTTTGGTTTTGTGTGTAAAATTTGGAGATGGGAGCAGTTTGTCTAAAGTGTACTTCTCTCTGTTCAGAAGAAAGTTCCGGAAAGATTTAACATGGGAATCAATTGGGAGCTAGGTGGACTTTTTGTCTCTTCATGCGCTCAAGAGGCATTTTGATTAATATTTCTTCTTAATTTTTTTTAATTTTCCAACCTAGGAGAGGTTTTTCCTACGTTTTTCATGAAAAAATATGTCTGAGGAGTGTAGGGTTTGGGAATATGGCAAGTTTAAAACATTTTTTGGGGAGCACTGCTGCACTCTGTTTTGAGATCAAAGCACTCTAGACTTAACGAGCTGCTCCATCCACACTAATATTAAAATCTGAAGAAAGCCTCTTTACCAAGCTCCAAACAAAGTTAATTATCTCAAGAAGTGTAAA
>NW_022987682.1:183487-226565 GCF_902827165.1 Trematomus bernacchii
ACCAGTGTTCATGGTGAGCATTGTGTTGCCATGGCAATGGCATTTGAAGAAATCTCAAAACTGTCCCGTAGATGTCTTCATGTCTGGACTGTAGCACACATGTGAAGTTTGAGCACTTTTTGAACATTTTCATAGGAGTTATACATTACATTAGGAGGTTACATTACTCTCTCTCTTCTCTTGATCGCCCTCTCTCTCTTCTCTTGATCGCCATCTCTCTCTTCTCTTGCTCGCCCTCTCTCTTCTCTTTATCGCCCTCTCTCTCTCTCTTGATCGCCCTCCTCTCTCTCCTCTTGATCGCCCTCCTCTCTCTCTCTTGATCGCCCTCTCTCTCTCCTCTTGATCGCCCCTCTCTCTCTCCTCTTGATCGCCCTCTTCTCTTCTCTTGATCGCCCTCTCTCTTCTCTTGATCGCCCCTCTCTCTCTTCTCTCTCTCTTCTCTTGCTAGCCCTCTCTCTTCTCTTGATCGCCCTCTCTCTCCTCTTTGATCGCCCTCTCTCTCCTCTCTTCTCTTGATCGCCCTCTCTCTTCTCTTGATCGCCCTCTCTCTCTCTTCTCTTGATCGCCCTCCCTCTCTCCTCTTGATCGCCCTCTCTCTCTCTTTCTCTTGATCGCCCTCTCTCTTCTCTTGATCGCCCTCTCTCTCTCTTCTCTTGATCGCCCCTCTCTCTCTTCTCTTGATCGCCCTCTCTCTCTTCTCTTGATCGCCCCTCTCTTTTCTCTTGATCGCCCTCTCTCTCTCCTTTTGATCGCCCTCTCTCTCTCCTCTTGATCGCCCTCTCTCTCTTCTCTTGATCGCCCTCTCTCTCTCCTCTTGATCGCCATCTCTTCTCTTGATCACCCTATCACTCTTCTATCACTATTCAAAAACTATGGCTCCTATCAAAAAATGACCAGACCGTGAGCATCAGGGAACCCCAATGAACTGATAAATGTGTTGATGGCTGCATCGTTACCAAACCTGTGAAGTTTTGGGCCATTTCGAGCATTTTCACTGAAGTTATGAGAAAACCAGTGTTTCATGGTGAGCATTGTGTTGCCATGGCAATGGCATTTGAAGAAATCTCAAAACTGTCCCGTAGATGTCTTCATGTCTGGACTGTTAGCACACATGTGAAGTTTGAGCACTTTTTGAACATTTTCATAGGAGTTATACATTACATTAGGAGGTTACATTACTCTCTCTCTTCTCTTGATCGCCCTCTCTCTCTTCTCTTGATCGCCATCTCTCTCTTCTCTTGCTCGCCCTCTCTCTCTTGATCGCCCTCTCTCTTCTCTTTATCGCCCTCTCTCTCTCCTCTTGATCGCCCTCTCTCTCTCCTCTTGATCGCCCTCCTCTCTCTTCTCTTGATCGCCCTCTCTCTCTCCTCTTGATCGCCCTCTCTCTCTCCTCTTGATCGCCCTCTCTCTTCTCTTGATCGCCCTCTCTCTCTCTTCTCTTGATCGCCCTCCCTCTCTCCTCTTGATCGCCCTCTCTCTCTCTCTTCTCTTGATCGCCCCTCTCTCTCCTCTTGATCGCCCTCTCTCTCTCCTCTTGATCGCCCTCTCTCTTCTCTTGATCGCCCCTCTCTCTCTCTTCTCTTGATCGCCCTCCCTCTCTCCTCTTGATCGCCCTCTCTCTCTCTCTTCTCTTGATCGCCCTCTCTCTTCTCTTGATCGCCCTCTCTCTCTCTTCTCTTGATCGCCCTCTCTCTCTTCTCTTGATCGCCCTCTCTCTCTTCTCTTGATCGCCCTCTCTTTCTCTTGATCGCCCTCTCTCTCTCCTTTTGATCGCCCTCTCTCTCTCCTCTTGATCGCCCTCTCTCTCTCCTCTTGATCGCCCTCTCTCTCTTCTCTTGATCGCCCTCTCTCTCTCCTCTTGATCGCCATCTCTTCTCTTGATCACCCTATCACTCTTCTATCACTATTCAAAAACTATGGCTCCTATCAAAAAATGACCAGACCGTGAGCATCAGGGAACCCCAATGAACTGATAAATGTGTTGATGGCTGCATCGTTACCAAACCTGTGAAGTTTTGGGCCATTTCGAGCATTTTCACTGAAGTTATGAGAAAACCAGTGTTTCATGGTGAGCATTGTGTTGCCATGGCAATGGCATTTGAAGAAATCTCAAAACTGTCCCGTAGATGTCTTCATGTCTGGACTGTTAGCACACATGTGAAGTTTGAGCACTTTTTGAACATTTTCATAGGAGTTATCCTCTTGATCACCCTATCTCTCTTCTCTTGATCGCCCTCTCTTCTCTTGATCGCCCTCCCTCTCTCCTCTTGATCGCCCTCTCTCTCTCTCTTCTCTTGATCGCCCTCTCTCTTCTCTTGATCGCCCTCTCTCTCTCTCTTCTCTTGATCGCCCTCCCTCTCTCCTCTTGATCGCCCTCTCTCTCTCTCTTCTCTTGATCGCCCTCTCTCTTCTCTTGATCGCCCTCTCTCTCTCTTCTCTTGATCGCCCTCTCTCTCTTCTCTTGATCGCCCCTCTCTCTCTTCTCTTGATCGCCCTCTCTTTTCTCTTGATCGCCCTCTCTCTCTCCTTTTGATCGCCCTCTCTCTCTCCTCTTGATCGCCCCTCTCTCTCTCCTCTTGATCGCCCTCTCTCTCTTCTCTTGATCGCCCTCTCTCTCTCCTCTTGATCGCCATCTCTTCTCTTGATCACCCTATCACTCTTCTATCACTATTCAAAAACTATGGCTCCTATCAAAAAATGACCAGACCGTGAGCATCAGGGAACCCCAATGAACTGATATATGTTGTTTTTTTTTGGTTTTGTGTGTAAAATGTGGAGATGGGAGCAGTTTGTCTAAAGTGTACTTCTCTCTGTTCTGAAGAAAGTTCCAGAAAGATTTAACATGGGAATCAATTGGGAGCTAGCTGGACTTTTTGTCTCTTCATGCCCTCAAGAGGCATTTTGTTTAATATTTCTTCTTAATTATTTTTCATTTTCCAACCTAGGAGAGGTTTTCCTACGTTTTTCATGAAAAAATATGTTTGAGGAGTGTAGGGTTTGGGAATTATGGCAAGTTTAAAACATTTTTGGGGGAGAATTTGAAGAACTGCTGCACTCTGTTTTGAGATCAAAGCACTCTAGACTTAACAAGCTGCTCCATCCACACTAATGTTAAAATCTGAAGAAAGCCTCTTTACCAAGCTCCAAACAAAGTTAATTATTTCAAAAAGTGTAAAAGATATCAAAGATAAAAGTCAAGTTTGAATAGCTGAAGGTGTTGTGATCATTTGAAAGTTGGAATGAAGTGTCTAGCTGAAAGTATGTGGAAGGAGTAGCATTTGGCACAAAGTGTAGGAAAAGAGGATTTGAAGGCATCTCCCATTGACTTCAATGTTAAAAAAAAGAGTTTAAAAAGCTGAATATTTCAAAAAGTATAAAATATTTTTAAAAAGTTGAAGGTTTCCCATCGATTCCTGAACAGGCTGAATAGTTTAATATTTGAATGGTTTCTGTAGCTGAAAATAAGCTGAAGTTATGGAGAGCCAAAGTATTGGTGAAATAAGGGGAAGAATAAAGAAATTGAAGTACTATAGTGGAATGCTGTGGCACAGCATTCGCACTAATAAAGAAAAAATTGAAGTACTATAGTGGAATGCTGTGGCACAGCATTCGCACTAATAAAGAAAAAATTGAAGTACTATAGTGGAATGCTGTGGCACAGCATTCGCACTAATAAAGAAAAAATTGAAGTACTATAGTGGGATGCTGTGGCACAGCATTCGCACTAATAATAAGGGGAAGAATAAAGATTCGAAGAACTATAGTGGAATGCTGTAAACAGCATTCGCACTAATAAGTATTTTCTACATTCAAGTGATTATAGCGCCGTACAAATGGCAGATAGTGTTTATATCTCACATTGCAGGTTTGTTGCACAGGATTGCAAGAGGTAAATCAAAAACAAATCCTTAAAAAGCAAATGTGAATAATTTCCTCAAAATGTAAACTCCTGAGGGACACTGTTGATGTACGTAATAAATGTTAGTTTTAGACAAATGAAGTCCATTGTAGGAGCCATTTTATGGGTGTTGTTGGTGTCTCAGTTTACTTTATTTATATTTATACTGCAATATTATTTTGGACACTTGGTGGCGGGGGTTAGCTGCAGGTTATACTGGGTGTATAAAAAGGGTCATAGGTGACAGGAAAGGACGAGGACACAGGAGGAAAGAGCATACCGATTCCACCAGCCCGGCAGATGCTCACCACAACTATTGCATGTATAATTAAACCTTGGTATGTAGAACGCTAAATAAAACATCATTCTAAACTGCATCAAAAGACCAGAAAATCATCTGTTTGTGTCTGCGTCTGGATCACTCTCTAGCCCTCCTGTGAAGTAATGGCAAAAGAATATAGGACATTGGAACACTAAAATTGCCATTACATTCATGTTGTTATTTTATTTAGCTTTCTCTTTTACCACACTGTTTTACTTAGCAGTCAAGCAGCACTTTAAAATGCTGACAAACTTTGACAGAATGGGAATTTTCAGTTTCAGTGAAACCTTTATATGTTCCCACAGAGCCTACCCCTCCTGTGCAGGTTACAGTCGACCACGTCAGCAGGGAGTCATCGCCTCGGGACACAATAAGCAAGCCTACTAAAACCTCTGTCCAGACACGTAAGTCAAATGAAATCATTATTGCATATGGCTGCAGACAACGTCAAAGGTTTGTATAAAGAAATCAGTAATGTAATGGGAACTCAAACATGAATATTGGAATTGGACAGATGGCTTTATTTGCACATGCTTCTGGGTTGATGTACTCTTCAGAAGAAGAAGTCCAGATTCCATCCCTGCAGTATTTATCTTTGAATACAAGAAAGTTACCAATTTCTTCTTCTGAAAGACACCCGTTTGGCTGTTTCTATAGATCCTGCCTCACAACATGCTAACAAATTTGACTTTTTACATACGTTATGTTACTTTTAGCAAGATCTTATTAAAAAATACAAATATATAAATCAACTACTGAATTATGATGTATTGTCATTGTTTAGCTGAAAGTAAAACAGTAATAAAAGCGAGCTTCACCTTTACCAGCTGCAACATTTAAATTGTGACCACATTAATAGATTACTAATTACAATATATATTATTCTAAAATTGTTAAAAGCTTTTAGTTTTGGTACACACATCTCTACTTTAATTTCTACACTTTGGTATCAATATTTATTGAGTACTTTTTTCAACACTGTTAAAAAGTATAATGAAATGCATAATAGTTAAGTCAGGATAAGAACAACTGAACCTTTTATGGGTCTAGAGAGCATAAGTATGTATACAGTTTATACGGTTTAACCCTCCCCAGGATATTCTGCTGTTAGGTAATATGATTGATGACAGCACCCTTTTTGAGTTTCATTCAGTTATCACCTATGAATAATGCCAATGTCCAATTCAGTGCCAGGAGGATTTTCATCAACCTGCCGTATTCTGATCCAAAGAAATGTCTCTATCCACCTCTTCAAGGTCCTTTAACCAACAATTCATTAGCAGGCTGCGATTAGACAAGCAGTTTACTGACTGACTGAATGACCAACGTAGTCATAGTTTTAGCAATTGATAAATATTAAAATATATTTTGATCCATGCTTAGGGTTGGTGGAATAACGGATAATGTTTTTAGTATGATTCTCTTTCATTTTCTACAGAGCCACACCTTGAGAGTTTTTTGGAGGAACTGGGGTTGGATCACCACTACAAAGAGAAGTTATCCCTAAGCACACTTCTAAGGATTGACAAGAAGACCATTACTGATGAACCTGCCAAGTGTAATTCAGATCTTCCATGGTATTTTCTGAAGAAACTAATGATGGTTAATGTGACAGCTAGGAATGTAAAATGTACACCTTCACATGAATCAGACTGTGATTATAACTTAGATCTTGATCATCTCGATGAAAGTACACATTCAGGTGACACACTGAATCCCCTTGATATTATCACAGCTCTCTTCCTGTGCTCTGATGGTTTTGTACAGCAGGAAATGGCCCTCAAAATGTCCATGTGTCAGTTTTCCGTGCCTCTGTTGCTTCCCAACTGTGACACAAGGCAGTGCACACTCATGCTTTGGGCCATGAGAGATATTGTTAAAAAGTACAGACCTCAGTCACTTTCAGAATCCAAGGGATTTATTGAAGAGAGAATTGTTGTCTCTGAACTTCCAATGATATCTTTTGTGAGACTGGGTGAGTGCTCCTTGTCCAAGTCACAGATCCTCAATAAGCTTCTGAGCAGTTCTCAGCAGTACCATGACACCTTTGTTCACCGCTACATGGATGGTGGTGACAGTCCAAGGAGAATATCCAATGGATTGGTTGAAATGACTTGGTACCTCCCTTGTGGGAACAAAAACATGGATGTCTTCAGCGATCCAGTTGCTGTAGCTAACCTTCGTGGGGACATTGCTTCATTTGAAACACAATTTGCTTTCTTGTGTCAGACATCTGCAGCAGTTTTTGTGTTCTTTGATGCTTTGAACTCTGAGTGTGAGCTGCTAAACAACCAAAACCAGAAGGCCCAGATCTTCTTGGTGGTTAACCGTCAAAGCAAAGATTTCAAATTAGATGCTGTAAAAAAGGTAGCAACCAAGTTAAGCTTAACCAAGAGAAACATCCTTTTGAAAGATAAGAACATAAATTATGCAAACTTTGTCAAAGATTTGCGGGAAAAAGTCAGCAATGTATTTGAAAACACAAAGGTGAAGATGGGAATTGAGAAGATGTCTGACGTTGCCCATGAACATGGAATTTGTGTTGATGAAGACTCTCCAGAGTGCCAGACTGCCAAGGAAAATGCAGATGCTATCACTGCAGAAATTCAAGACATTCTTAAATACAAAGACGCTCAGCTTCCCTTGCAAGGCCAGATATGGAAGGACCTTACTCGCTTGGAGAAGGAAGAATTCCGGCTTCGGAAAGTTGGGTCCAAAAATATAGAAAAATACAAAAGTGATCTTCAGCAACAGAAAACCAAACTTCGGGAAAAACAGAACTCTCATGACATCTCAAAGGCAATGACATGTTTCATCTATGCAATATCAAACCCGGGGATACAGAGGTGCTATTTCCTGAAATGGATGCGAATGAACCTCGATAACGTGTCTCGGGAAAACCTGTGTGACCTCAGGGAGCAGTACAAAGAAAAATGCAAAAACCCTGAGAACAAAGAGGAGATCAAGGATATTGACCAACAACTTTCCAACAGCTCATTAGGAACTGAACACTTCTTCCGTGAAATGGGGCAGATCTATGAAGCTTCCCTTTCCCTTCCTGAAACAGACCCAGCACGTCAACAACTACAGCATCTCCCCAAGCTATGTGCTAAGTTAATGCTTGATGGATTTCCACTAGAGCTTGTAGATGGAGAAGCATCCAACATACCTCTCAGATGGGTGACTGACGTTCTCTCTCAGCTCAATGCCTTGGTGTCTCCTAAGAACAAGATCCTGGTAGTCACAGTTCTTGGAGTTCAGAGCACAGGAAAGTCCACTCTCCTCAACACCATGTTTGGAGTGCAGTTTGCAGTCAGCAGTGGTCGATGCACTCGAGGTGCCTTTATGTTGCTGATTAAAATCAATGAAGATGTCAGAAAAGACTTCAACTGTGACTTCATGGTGATCATTGACACTGAGGGCTTAAAGTCACCAGAGCTTGCACAACTGGACAATAGATATGAGCACGACAATGAGCTTGCAACACTTGTTGTGGGGCTGAGTGATATCACCATCATCAATGTTTCAATGGAGAATTTAGCAGAAATGAAGGACATCCTACAGATAGTTGTACACACTTTCCTCAGGATGAAAGAGGTGGGCAAAAAGAAGCCCAAATGTCAGTTTGTTCACCAGAATGTGTCCGATGTTTCAGCCCATGACAAGAACCTGCGAGACAGGAAACTGCTCCTGCAACAGTTAAACGAGATGACCCAGGCAGCAGCCAAAATGGAAAAGAAAGAAGAGAACATGAGCTTCACTGATGTGATGGAGTACAGTCCAGACACTGGAAACTGGTACATTCCTGGACTCTGGAATGGAAACCCACCGATGGCAGCAGTCAATGCAGGCTACAGCGAGGCTGTCTATGAGCTCAAGAAGAACATCATCACCATTTTGGGAAGTTGTGGATCATCAGCTAATAATATCTTGGAGTTTACAGAGTGGATGAAGAGCCTGTGGACGGCAGTAAAACATGAAAACTTCATCTTCAGCTTCAGAAACAGCATCGTGGCTGATGCATACATGAGGCTGTGCACAGAATTCAACAAATGGGAATGGGACTTCAAAAAAGAAATGTTCACATGGGTTACACAAGCTGAAACAAGAATCTCCAACTTCGGTACACCTGCTGATAAATCCAACAAATCTGACATGAGAGAACTTCTCATGCTATTGAAAAATGAAGCTTTGACAGAGCTGTCTGAATGGGAAACAAAGCTTCTTGGAAATCTGGAACAGTACTTCAAGCAAACAGAGGGTCATGTCTATCTTGTTGAAGGATACAGAGAGGAGTTTGCAAACAGTGCAAAGAGCCTTCGACGAGAAATGGAAAGCTCTGTGTTTAATCAACTCACAGCAGCAGCCGACATCAGACAGGGGATGACACAACTTGATAAAATCAAGGTGAACCACACAAAGGACTTAGAGGGCAGAGTTTGTGCATTGATTGAAGAATGTAGGAAGAAAAAAGTCAGGATGACAGAGATAGAGCTGAACAAAGAATTTGACAAGATGTGGACTGAAACAGTGAATGAACTATCCTTTACAAAAATGAAGGTTGAGGACATTTTCACACCTGTGTCTCACCACCTGAGAACAAATCTATCAACCAAGGGAGGTCACGTAAGTGATATGTTAAGTCAAAAAAGCCTGAGAGAATGTGGACTGGGGCCATTTAAATATACAGTTGAAGGACTCTTGAATCAAAGTGCACACAGACTTAAACAGTGGTTAAACATACCAGGTAATGCAAAGGCTGTACAACAAACAGCTGACGGCATCATTGCAGTTTGCTCACAGATGGTGAGTGAAAAAATGCAAAGAAAGAGCAATTACCATGATACTTACATCAATGAGATTCTAAACATGATTGATGAGAGGCTGCAGAACAATCAGGAAGTTGGAACAGACATCACTTTTGAAGTCTCTCTGAAACAGCACATCTGTGGAGACGCAGCCAGAAGGTTTCAGAGAATGCATGAAGATTTAATCCAAAAGAATGATCCCTACAGATGTCTGAAGGAAAACAAAGAAAAGTCTCTTTCTGATTTTAAAGACGTGTTCCGTAATGTAGACCAGTGCCAGAAGAAGGCAGAAGAATTCACAGACCGATGCTTGAAGCCTGCAGTCGAAGACTTTGTCAACCATTCCCTGGGTCCTGATATCATTGGTGAAATGAAGACAAGTGAGCAGTTCAGCACAAGAATGTCCTTCCAGTATTCACTTTTACTGGATCTGCTCTCAGAGGATGACTTTAAAAAGTACCAGAGCTATATTTGCTCATATGAGAAATATGTAAAGAAATGGATACTCAACAAAATATTGGAACACTTCTCAAATGGGTCAACGGAGTTTGAGGATCAACATCTCCAGTCATGTGTCAACAGCATAAATGATGCTATCCAGAAAGCTAAAACAGGAAAGAGTGGCAACTTAAAGTCATTTGTTGAAGTTGTCTGTCAGGAACTTGGTGACAAACTGGTCATTTCCCAGGATGCTCTTGGGGCATTCATGACCCTGAATAATGCCGACCAGGAACAGTTTGCTCACTGGCTCACTAAGTGTGTGACGGAGATGGCACAAACTTTTAGAGAGAAGTTTAAGAAAACAAACATCCAAACTAAACTACAGAGCCTTCATGTGAATCCTCAGAACGAGCTTTTCAACACACTGATTGGATGTGGTAAACAGTGTCCGTTCTGCAAAGCGCCCTGTGAGGCAGGAGGAAGAGCCCACACTGAGCACTTCGCTTCACTTCATCGACCAGAGGGTCTGGGTCAATACAGATGGAGTGATTCAGAAAAACGTTGCATTGAAATATGCTCTTCCTCTGTGAACAGTGACATTTCTTTTCACTGCAGTGCTACAAAAGATCAACCGCACCCTTTCAAGCGTTACAGGGAAATCTATCCGGACTGGAAAATCTCACCAGATGCAAGCCTCCAGGCATCAGACTACTGGAAATATGTACTGGCAAACTTCAACAATGAGTTTGCAGCAGCATACGATGCAAAGCCTGCTGATATTCCTGAAGTTTGGAAAGAAATCACACCTGAGCAAGCAGAGGCAAGCCTCAAAGAGTCATTTCATATCAAATGAGAAACTACAAGCTTTGTGCTCAGAGGGTCCCGTCCTCCTCATTACAGTCATCATCCTCTCATGGACATTTAGATTACACTTGATTTATATGAAGAGAAGCACACAAAGTAACATGCTCTTTATGAGATGGCAAGGTTGACCAAATATTTCAACAACAACTTACAAGGAATTTGTAAACGTTTCAGTTTGATTAACATACTTTAAATCCTTATTGTTTTGGTTGTTATTGTAGTATCAATTAATCAGATTATTTCCTTAAAGTAACTGATGCAAACATTTTTGCTTTTATGTTTTTCTGTGGTTTTGTCATAAACACATTAACAATTGTAATGTTTTAAAATATCATTCAGTCTTCATGTCAACATGAAGATTATACAATGTCTTTATTTTTATTTCAAATAAGTATCTGATTCTTATTATTTACATTTTTATTGACACATTCAGAATTGTTCTCTTTTCATTTCTGAGCTGCATCAAAAGCCACACATTTAGATTTTTAAATCAGTGAATGAATCATTGTGTTTTAGTGGTGGTACAGTCAACATGTAAACATGACAGAAAGTCTGTTGTCATCAAGTTCAGTTTGACATGTGACCGTTTCCCAGAGAGTTAGAATCTATTCTTATTTTGTTTCATTTATATATTTACATATTCAATGTTTAACATATCATTCAATCTAAATGTCAACATGTAGATTACACATGAATGTTGTTCTTACTTTATTGAGTGCTATATGTCATTGCCTTACCAAAAACCTGAAAGTCTTTCTTTGTTTTCCAATCAAGTATTTACCTCCAAATATTTACATTTTTATGTTCATGTTATAATATTTACTCAACATGTATTATGTTAGTTTTCATTTTCAAATGCCACATTTTTAACATTTTTAGATCAATTAAAGGATAATTTAGTTCATATTCAGCATGTCAACATGTAAACATGACAACAGGTTTGAATCAACTTAAGGATGATATAAAGATGGTATTGTTTTTGTGAATATTTATTTTGTTGCATTTTTCATGTTTTGTCAACGTGTAGGTTATCCTTCAGGTTGTTTTTATTACCTAATCCAGTAAGACATTTAATTCTCTTTGTTCAAAATCTATAACCACTTTGTTTCCTGTCATTGAAGTATCTGATATCACATATTTACATGTATTACTCACTTAAAAGATCATTCAATATAAAAGTGCTATTGTCAACAAGTAACAGCATCATATATGATCTTTCTTTTACTCAGATCTTCTAATCTTTTGTTTCTGTGAAGTATCTGATTCTTTATATTTACGTAATACAAAACACCATTCATTCTTTATACTGTTCATTTCTTTATAATGTTAACATGTATACTTACTACTGTTTACTATTTCAATAAAGAGACCACATCTGCAGACTGGCTATGAATGTATTTAATGTTTCCCAGATCAGAATCACAGCATACAGAGTATAATAACTTCTAAAGTAAACAGAAATATCATCACCTCATTTATTTATATAGTTTAAAAATATATATTTTTTTAATAATCATCTTTTTTTAATACCATTATTTTAAAAATGTTGTTCATCTGTAATGGCATCCAAGGTTTCCTTTGATGCCACTATAGAGCGGGGTTGACGACACGCAATCCAGAGCAATAAGCAGCCGAAGGTTTTCAGTCAAAAAATGTAATTTATTAACAAAAAAGGTATTGACTTAAATAGTCTCAAAATAACAAATCTAACTAATAATTTCGGCGATATACTTTCCTATATAAACTATACTTTGCAGTCCAATTTGCAACACTAATTTAGTTTATAATTTGCGGTCGAAAAACTGTTCCGCTCCCCGTCTCATCAGGTCTCAGAGCACCCCAGCTGTCCTCAATTACCTCACTTAAATAAACACCGGAAGGTACAAGGAAACAGATCATATTTACGATTTAAAATAAACAATCATTTCATCAAAAGATATTCACCATGGCAATATAAATCATTTTACATCATTAATTCATTTATCAAATTATGAATCTAAATAATAACTTTGACTTCATTGTGGCTCTAACAGACCACATCTGCAGACTGGCTATGGATGTCTTTAATGTTTCGCAGATCAGAATCACAGCATACAGAGTATAATAACTTCTAAAGTAAACAGAAATATCACCTCATTTATTTATATAGTTTAAAAATATATATTTTTTTAATAATCATCTTTTTTTAATACCATTATTTTAAAAATGTTGTTCATCTCAAATCTTAGGATTCTGAATACAACAAATAATGTAAAAACAAGACAACAGGTGCAACTCTGCAATGAATCGTGTGTATGTGTGTGTGTGTGTGTGTGTGTGTGTGTGTGTGTGTGTGTGTGTGTGTGTGTGTGTGTGTGTGTGTGTGTGTGTGTGTGTGTGTGTGTGTGTGTGTGTGTGTGTGTGTGTCACTGTCTTTACCGTGGGCCACATGAAGTCATTTTGGTTTGCTTGGCTGATTGCAGTTTGCTGAGGCTAGGTGTGTCCACATACATCCAGTCTGATCCACGGCTAATCACAGGTTCAGACTCTGAAAGTGAGAGACATTCAGATTAACTTAAAGTTGAATTTAAACTGTTAACAAGAAACTAGAAGTAAAGAATGTTTTTAAGGATGTCTGTGCATGTTTTGCTTTCTAGTGTTTTTGTGTTGATTTGTCCCATAACTGTATATTTTGCTAATTAAAAACACATGATTACATTTGGATAAAGAAAGTATAGATGGAAATACAACAAGGGGGAGTCAGTCCATGTCATTCATTATCTTCATCTTCAGGTCAGCGGAGTTGACAATAATGACTGACCTGTATTCCACCCTGAGCATTGTTTTAACAGTGTTAAAGATACATTCAGCCAGTTATATCATTGTTCAAGAAATCAATCACATGGTCTTACTGAAAACTGTCCTTTACCTATTCATTCTGAACATGGACTCCAGCAGACTACTGACATCTAGTGGACATGAATTGCAACAACACCTACTTTAAACTCAGGATTTCTCTTTCTAATTGTTATTTTTAAAACATAAAGACATGGAACCTTAAACATTTCTTAATTGTACCTGACAATTAAAGACATTTAATTTAAAACACAACCGTAGCCTCAAGACATGCAAAGTGAATTAAGAAGAGCAACTATCTGCAATTGACAACTTAATATGTTTAACTACAGTTGTCCCAATTGAAGCTCCCGTCACAGTGTACTGACTGATTCTGCAGTCCATTGCTGCTGTCATCCTCAAACATCTCCACACACAGACAACACAATCATATCTGTCTACTGATTTATCAGGAAAACTCACAAGGTTTATCCCAATATCCATCCTCAACTTGACCCGGAAATCAATCGTTGAAGGACGTCATGATTCCTTAAATGCGTGCGGAGGAGTCGATGAATGAGGAGGCTTCCAGAGGAGAGGGGCGCGAGGAAACACGAGTGCAGGCTATGCGGAAGTGTTATTGCTACATGCGCATCAAAGCTCCGCCCACAGATCCAGAGCCGTGTGCATACTGCCGCTGGAAACTCTGTAGTACATATGCTGGGACTGTAAGTGGCGCTGTACTTCCACACGAGACCGCTCGAAAGCTGTAGTACATATGGCGGGACTGTAAGTGGCGCTGTAACTTCCGCCACAAAATACACCAAAAGCAGCGAGTATAAGATCCCCCCCGGATGTGTGTGAGGCACAAACAAAACAAACAAACGAAGATGGCTGTTAGTCGCGCAAGAAAGGAGCTATTTTCGTGGTCCGACGACGAGGTGGAACTTCTTTTAAGTGTAACACTTGAGTATAAGACGACAAAAATACAGGATAATGTAGACTGGGAGTCCTGCAAGCCTAAATATACGGAGATAGCCGACTTATTTCAGGCGCAATATCCGAGGACCCCGACTGAAAAAGATTTCCCTCACGAGAAGAACACAATTTCACAGGGCCAGCTTACAGCGAAACTAAAACAGGTACAAGGGGACTTGTTCGACATGGAAGAGTCGTCGCCCGGACCAAGTTCATCCCCGAGTTTGGAGCATTCCATGGATTTGCCAGAGTCGAGTAGATCCAACGGAACTCTGCCAACTGCTGCGGTTGTGAGTCATCGCAGGGATCTGCTCCAGGTATGTTCATGATTTCAATCTTAAAGGGCTTGCTATATACTATGATGCAGTACCTTCCACTGAAAAACTGAACCGGTTTAAGCTTGGTAAAATTAGAAAGTATTTAGAGCTGTTTTATTTGTAAAATGTATTGAGAGCTATTTCACAACATGCCTTTTGTGTTCTGTTATCTGGTGGCTATGGTCCTATTGTGTATTAATTCAAACTTTCTCTGGTTTATTATAGGCACGGCTGGACGGCCACAGAAGTGACCGCATGAAGAGGAAGCTTCCAGCTGAACATGCGGTGCAGGAAGAGCTGCGATTAAAAAGCCGGATGTTGGACTTAATGGAGGAAGCAACCAGCCGCAGCGCAGCCAGCATGGATCGTATGAACAACACCATGGACAACATTAATGTGACTGTACAGAATGGCCTTTCCCTGATGAGCCAGTTCATGCAAGTTCATACTAACAACAGTGGATATGGACACTTCCAGGTGCCCTCATACCCACCCCGAAGGCCACACACGGCCACACCAAGATTAAACCCCTCTGTACCACACACCCCACAGCAACAATCTCCTCCATATTCATTCAGGCGGTCACTGGATGAGGAGGAGCAGTAAAGCAGTGAGCTTCTTTTTTTTTCACAGCACTTTTTGGTCAAAGGAAGTCTGTAAACATTTTTATTTTTAACTCCACCAGACTTTGTACAAATGGAGAATCACTTTTTTTTTAAGCCTTTTTTTTTTAGCTAGCAAAGGTATTTTTTTCCCTTTTACTGTGTACACATTTATAAATAATGTTATTAATAAAAAACCTTATTAAAATAAAAGAACAGTCTTGTCTTTCATGTAAGGGTCAATGTACTCCGCAAGCACTCTCCTCACTCTCTTTCCTTCTCCCTCATTACAGTCAGTGAGATATCTATATCAGTGTGTGGGAGGCTGTAAGTCCTTTTCACCTTGTAAACCTAATTTTGACTAAATACACCACATTTATGAAAAGTAACCCCCCCCTAGTGTCAAATATCTGAACTGTGATATGTCACATTGGGCCTTAATGGTAAAGCCCAAACTATTGTTAGGCATATATTATAGTCTCAGATATATAAAAAACATGTCTATGAAGTGTTTTGCTCAAAATACCAAAGAAATTACCCATTATAGCCTCATTCCCTTCTATTTCATCTCTGGAATCAATATGATCAGTATTATGCATTTCACAAAGAAAGTTTGCATTATGATTTTTATGAATTGTATAAATTCAACTTTGATTCAACATTTGCTTATATTACTTTTACTGAAAATCCTCAAATATTGGTTAAAATACTATTTAGAGAAGGGAAGGTAACACAATCTTAACAGGTTAATATAATAGTTTTTTACTACAGTGTATGTACTATGTTTCGCTAGTGGCCAATACAGTCTGAAAATACCATATCAAAATGTACGGTTCTTTTACTATATGTGTAAATAAATACGGTACAAAATATATATGGACAACCTGACTCGGTAGAATGGGCCATATAACTTCATTCATGAGGATGATGACATTTGTTGCACATTAAGTTCAAAGAAAGTCTGGAAGTGGTTGCAGCCAATTTTATTTTTAGTTTCACACTTTTGACATTGGAGAATCACATAGTTATTTGCTTAGTTTCACACATGTGACATGCATTAAAAAGTACTAAAAACAGTTAGGATATAATACAAAAAATCCTGTAACAGTCCTCAGATTTAGCAGCCAGGTACATATACCTAGCCAGGTATATGAATATTGTACAGCAGCCTGTCGCTGAAGGAGCTGCACAGTGAGGACAGGGAATGTAACAAAGAATGTTTATCACATCTTAATAAACACCTTTAAAAAAAATGTACAGTCTATGTACATACATGGTATGGCCTCCTCTTCGTCCACAATCTGTTTTTTCAGAGCAGGGATCTTTCCAGTTTTTAAGTACATGTTTAGCTTGGAATTAGCAAAGACCCGTGCATCATGCACACTCCCAGGCCACTTTACCACGACATCCATGAATCGGTACCTGTAATCACAGACAGCCTGTACATTAAAGGAATATTTTCCTTTCCTGTTGATGTAACTAGTGGAGTCGTTAGATGGCTGCTTGATTTCGATGTGGGTTCCGTCCACTGCTCCTAAACATTGTGGCATGCCATGTGTACAATGGAACCCCTCAACCAGATCCGCGGTCTCGGGCTCAGTAAAAGGCAGCTTGATGTATTTTGGACCCAGGTGGATGGTGATCGCTCTGCATGTCTCCCTAATAATGAGGGACAAAGACGGGCGGGAAACTCCGAAGGCGTTAGCAGTCTTCCGTAGCCTTCCCTCGTCGCTCAGGTAATAAAGAACCGCAGCAACCCTTTTCAGTGGATCAATTGGCGCCCTCATGTTTGTAGTTTTCTTCTCGATATATGGCCGCAGTTCTTCAGTCAGGGCAACGACAGAGGCTTTGGACATGCGGAAGTTCTCCCTCCATTCATCGTCCACGACAACGCCATTGACAAAATTGTCCCACCAACTGCTAGTTCTGCCCGGTCTTACCCAAAACTTTCTCCTGGTCGCCCTTCTGGTTGTTCTCCGCGGTGGATTTAGCCACATGTCGTGTATGTGGTTCTTCATGTCCACTAGTTGCTTGTGGTTGTCGTAGAAGCACCGTAGTTGTAGCACTAACATATTAATCATGGTCAGTAGCGTCTGGAGCACAACAGCAACCCTGTGATCCGCCATTCTTGTTGTTGTTGTTGTAGAAACAAATCAGCAATGAGGCGGGGGAGAGGTGGGAAGAGGTGCGAAGAGGCGGGGCTGTCGTTATTTTTTCAGGCAATATTCGTATAGAGGCGATTAAACGGACTCGGTTGACCCCCCAGAGCGTTTCGTTTGCAAATCTATCCACCTTGGGACCCGTTATCGTTTGTGTGGTCAGTTTCTATCGGCCTCGTGTAAATAATAGGGCTATACGCACGCAAAACTATGCAGATACAAGCAGTTTTCTCCTCGTGTAAACGGCGCCTTAAAAGAAAGTCCACTGACAGTGTGTCTGATAACCACCACACACACACACACACACACACACACACACACACACACACTGTACCCAGGAAGGAGAAGCCTTATGTCGTCACACTGTGTCGGTAATTTAACTGACACAGCTGTCCCACTGCAGAAAATTAGATAGTAACATTTGTTTGCGTTTCCATCTTTAAAATAAAATTCAAGAGAAGGATGTATCTGTTTATATCTGCCAAATATCAAAAGTGACTAGTACTTTTAACATCATTTCCAACTTTCCTTTTTTAATGGTTGGTGAAATGCAGTTTTCTATCTGCATTCAAATGTGCTTAAAAACAAACAAATACTGAGGTTGAACATGCAGTCAAGATAAAGTAGAAGCTCTTGGAGGAATGACTAAATAGGATGCACAGCGTTTAAAACTAAATCAAATCATTCCAAAATCCAAGTTACACAACAGGTATCTGCCATTTGTGGGCGTGCCAGTAGGCAATGGTTCATGACGAGCCACTGATATCGATTACTGGACAATATGTTATTCTGAGGCAACACAAAATAATGAGGTACCATTCCCATGTAATAAGAAGAAAGCTAAACATGAATCTGGTTGGAGAAAAACAAAGAAAGAAAGACATTTGTTCTCTGACTCGTAATTACTAATTATTTGTTGTTTTACTAAGATTTAAAAGCCATGCACATTTTTTTAATCGGCCGATCACACAATTTTCTCTTTTAAAAGTTTATACAGATGGCATTGTCTTGTCAAATTGTAGACTTGACCAAAAAAGCTTCTAAAAATATAGCTGTCGACCAAAGCACACTTTTCTATTAGCAATATGTTGCTTACTTAGATCCCATTGTGATAGAAAGAGCCAATGGTTCCCTTTTAAATTGAATAAATGTGAAAATGTAAGCTTGAATGTATTCATAGTTTCACTTTGGTATGCTATTAATTGTACCTGGGAATGTGTAACCATTGTCTGATTGAAGGAAACGATGTGTCCTAATTCTATAAAAAGGAAAGAACACACCTTTGCTCATGAAGCCATCTGAGGTGGGTTTCATGAAGTTTTTGATATCATTTATTGTAAACTGAATCCTCATTTCCAAGAAACCACATGATGAATGAACTGTCTAAAGCTCAAGGCTCAGGGTCTATTGAAGGAGAAAACACTGAGGCTGGAAAACATTAATACTCTTCAGTGTACCTTCATCAGCATTCTTTAACGGGTACTGTAATGATTTATCAGACTAGAAGCCTGATAACAGTATTATAAAAAACAGAGTGGTGAAACCCTGATAAACCATCTTTTGTATGCAACGATCTGTCTGCTCTATCAGCGCTGGTTTCCAAGTACGGGGCCAAAAATAAATTGCAACACAACGTTAAGAAGAGTCTTGTCATGATATAGAGGCAAAGGGGATAAGGACCTCAACTTTCCAGATCTTTATCCATCATGGTAAGAGCTATTTGTTTGTAATAAAACAATAATCTGGTCATCTTAATTATGTGTGATGACGGATCAAATACAGTAACTGCTGTATAGTATATGCTCCTACTAACATAATGGCAACTTACTTATTTTATTCATTAACTATTAATTTGTCAAAACAAGCTTATGCAAATATATATTTGTAGGCTTTCGCACAGATTTGTGGAACTGTAGACAGAATCTTCATTTCCAAGAAACCACATGATCAATATGCTGTCTAAAGCTCTATTGAAGAGAAAAACATCAGTAATCAATATCATCAATCTCAGCACTGAGTGTACTTTCATTAGCCCTCTTCAACGTGTACACACATGATTCATCTAACCAACTATGAGGCTGATAAACATTAAAATGATAGAAAGCAGAGTTATCATAAACCGTGTTTTCTATGCAGACGATCTGGATACTCATTCAGTGCTGGTTCCCAAGTATAGGGTCGAATATGATTTGCAAAATTATGTTTAAAGTGGATGCTTTATCATGCTATATTTGAATAATATAGTGTAGGACCATACCTATATAAGGCATATTTATACTTTTTTTTTTTCAGATCATGCATTTTAGCCATGCCTCATTTTGCTCAATTTCACATTTTTTATCCCTGTTTTTGCAAGGGCAGATTCAGTGAGAACAGCACCACCTACAGGCCTGGCATATGTACTACAGCGTCTCCAGCGCTTTCGAACGGCAGTGGCTGTCTCCTCCTGATTGGTGGAGTTGGCCCAATAGCCGTAGCGCCACCGTCCTGACGTCAGGACAGTGTTCAAATCTGGATCAGTTTTTATCAGATCCGTTGCAGCCCCTTTTTTAGAGATTTGGGTATGGAGGAAAATAGAGAGGGTTGTGTTTTCTGACACTTGGTGAGTTCCCTGGAACACCGGGGACACATATTCATGTATAAAAGACGTACAAAAGTGCATTTTGCATGATAGGTCCCCTTTAAAAGAGTTTCATCATGATATGTAAACAAGACGATAAGGACCTTAACTTTCCAGATCTGCATTTATCAGTCAGAATTGCTGGAACGGAATGTCAAATTGAAAATGTAACCTTGAATTGGTACTTAATTTGATCTAAAAAAAAGTGTAATAAACTTTGTGTGATTTTTCTAATTCTGAAAAAAAGAATGAAGCCATCTAAAGGGTTTTAAACTAAATGTAATGTAATTGACTGTAATCTTTGTTTTCAAAAACCACGTGATCCATCAACTGTCCAAAACACATTTGAAAGTAGCTTTACCTAGCAGCATAAAAGGATCAGTCTGCAGCATTGCAGGATAAACCATTAAAGCTGTAAAACATTATCACTTTTGATTATAGTGTGAACTAGATAATCCTTTACGGGGAAATAAAAGAGAGAGAGTCACTACGCACTTGAATTGCCAGAGAAGTGCAGAGCTTTCTTCTCAGGACTAAAACTTAACCTATAAAAAACGATTGCATATACAATAGGTAAAAACTCCAGGATAAAAGAAGAGATACCATGGTTGATCTGAAAAGGTACGTGACACATTCTTTTGTCAGTGATTGTATTTTGATGCAACATACAGTAAGTGTTGGAGTGGATGGTGTTACTGAGTTTAATTTGATAACTTTCAGTGAGAAGCTGTATGAATAATGTGGAGGGAGAGCCATGGCTGAAAGAGTATCTACAATGGAGAGCCCTGATGAAGAGGTAAACGGTTAGATATCAGCTACTGTGAATATGGTATCAGTGGATACATTTCAAATCTAAACATATTTTTCTCATATTATGGATCAGTTTCCTTTGTTCAAGAAAAGAGAAACTTTTGTTAATCCCCACAGGGAAATCCAGGTGTCCTAGTACAGTGCTGTTCTGTGCTGTGCGGTTGTTGCCTGAGCAATAGGAAATTAGAGAACACTCCAGCAGCACCACAGTCCAACTGTAAGTATGACTGTCAATGTCTGATCCAATGTAATGACTTCCTATTTGCTGTAATGTAAAGATACTGAGATGCACTTTTCTAATCTTATGACAGATCCTCCACCTCCACCTCCACCTCCACCAATAACTATTGTAAATACTAACCAGCAGTCTTTCATTTCACCACCTGATATCCCTCCTGCTGCGCCCAGCACTGTGAATGGTAGCACAGGTACATCTAAAACAAATCCATAAAAAGCAAACGTGGATAATTCCCTCAAAATGTATACTCCTTACACTGAGGGACACTGTTGATGTATGTAATGCATATTAGTTTTAGACTAATTAAGTCCATGTTGTTATTTTATGTAGCTTTCTCTGTTACCACACTATTTTACTGCAGTTAAGCAGCACTTTAGAATGCTGACAAACATTGACAGAATATGAATGTTCAGTTTCAGTGAAACCTTTATATGTTCCCATAGAGCCCAGCCCTCCTGTGCAGATTACAGTCGACCAGGTCAGCAGCGAGTCACTGTCTCTGCATTGGGACCCCCCTGCTGGTGAAGTGGAGAGTTACATTGTGACTTGTTGCAGGGAGGGAGACATTATGAAAGAGACAACTGACACAAACAAGATGACATTCAACAACCTGAAGCCAGGGGAGTGTTACTCTATACAGGTTTCTACAAAACTTAGGAATGGAAGAATAAGCAGGCCAACTGTAACATCTGCCAACACAAGTAAGTCAAATAAAATCATTATTGCATGGTTGATAAAGACAATGTCAAAGATGTTGACCCAAAGATGAAGATTGGAATTGAGCAGATGGCTTTGAGTGAACATGCTTCTGGGTTAATAAAGACTTTTCAGAGTTTCGAGACTGCCGAGAAAAATGCAGATTACATTGTGGAGGGCATTTCAATTCCCTTAAGAGAAACTGATAAATGATTAATACACAAGTTTGTCTTTTATTATATTTAATAAAGTAATAAAGAAAGTCAGATACAATTGAAATCGATCTAAAATGCAGGAACTGAGCAACTTCATCCTCAGAGGATAAAGAAGTTCTGCAAAAGTTGAATAGCAGCTAAAAAAAGGAGACATGAAATAATCAAAAAGTAAAGCATACATTAGTAATCAAATAGAAATAAAGACAAATAAGTACACAACCATAGCTCAGAAATGAGTAGCAGCAATTTGAGTAAGCTAAGTGACATAGATGGCATTGAAGTGTTGTGACCTTAAAAGAATATAAGTTGGGACATTTATAAAAATAAGTATTTTCTACATTCAAGTGATTATAGCGCCGTACAAATGTCAGATAGTGTTTATATCTCACATTGCAGGTTTGTTGCACAGGATTGCAAGAGGTAAATCAAAAACAAATCCTTAAAAAGCAAACGTGAATAATTTCCTCAAAATGTATACTCCTGAGGGACACTGTTGATGTACGTAATAAATGTTAGTTTTAGACAAATTAAGTCCATTGTAGGAGCCATTTTATGGGTGTTGTTGGTGTCTCAGTTTACTTTATTTATATTTATACTGCAATATTATTTTGGACACTTGGTGGCGGGGGTTAGCTGCAGGTTATACTGGGTGTATAAAAAGGGTCATAGGTGACAGGAAAGGACGAGGACACAGGAGGAAAGAGCATACCGATTCCACCAGCCCGGCAGATGCTCACCACAACTATTGCATGTATAATTAAACCTTGGTATGTAGAACGCTAAATAAAACATCATTCTAAACTGCAGCAAAAGACCGGAAAATCATCTGTTTGTGTCTGCGTCTGGATCACTCTCTAGCCCTCCTGTGAAGTAATGGCAAAAGAATATAGGACATTGGAACACTAAAATTGCCATTACATTCATGTTGTTATTTTATTTAGCTTTCTCTTTTACCACACTGTTTTACTTAGCAGTCAAGCAGCACTTTAAAATGCTGACAAACAGAACGGGAATTTTCAGTTTCAGTGAAACCTTTATATGTTCCCACAGAGCCCACCCCTCCTGTGCAGGTTACAGTCGACCACGTCAGCAGGGAGTCATCGCCTCGGGACACAATAAGCAAGCCTACTAAAACCTCTGCCCAGACACGTAAGTCAAATGAAATCATTATTGCATATGGCTGCAGACAACGTCAAAGGTTTGTATAAAGAAATCAGTAATGTAATGGGAACTCAAACATAAATATTGGAATTGGACAGATGGCTTTATTTGCACATGCTTCTGGGTTGATGTACTCTTCAGAAGAAGAAGTCCAGATTCCATCCCTGCAGTATTTATCTTTGAATACAAGAAAGTTATCAATTTCTTCTTCTGAAAGACACCCGTTTGGCTGTTTCTATAGATCCTGCCTCACAACATGCTAACAAATTTGATTTTGTACATACGTTATGTTACTTTTAGCAAGATCTTATTAAAAAATACAAATATATAAATCAACTACTGAATTATGATGTATTGTCATTGATTAGCTGAAAGTAAAACAGTGATAAAAGTGAGCTTCACCTTTACCAGCTGCAACATTTAAATTGTGACCACATTAATAGATGACTAATTACAATATATATTATTCTAAAATTGTTAAAAGCTTTTAGTTTTGGTACACACATCTCTACTTTAATTTCTACACTTTGGTATCAATATTTATTGAGTACTTTTTTCAACACTGTTAAAAAGTATAATGAAATGCATAATAGTTAAGTCAGGATAAGAACAACTGAACCTTTTATGGGTCTAGAGCATAAGTATGTATACAGTTTATACAGTTTATACGGTTTAACCCTCCCCAGGATATTCTGCTGTTAGGTAATATGATTGATGACAGCACCCTTTTTGAGTTTCATTCAATTATCACCTATGAATAATGCCAATGTCCAATTCAGTGCCAGGAGGATTTTCATCAACCTGCCGTATTCTGATCCAAAGAAATGTCTCTATCCACCTCTTTAAGGTCCTTTAACCAACAATTCATTATATGCTGCGATTAGACAAGCAGTTTACTGACTGACTGAATGACCATCGTAGTCATAGTTTTAGCAATTGATAAATATTAAAAGATATTTTGATCCATGCTTAGGGTTGGTGGAATAACGGATAATGTTTTTAGTATGATTCTCTTTCATTTTCTACAGAGCCACACCTTGAGAGTTTTTTGGAGGAACTGGGGTTGGATCACCACTACAAAGAGAAGCTATCCCTAAGCACACTTCTAAGGATTGACAAGAAGACCATTACTGATGAACCTGCTAAGTGTAATCCAGATCTTCCATGGTATTTTCTGAAGAAACTAATGATCGTTAACGTGACAGCTAGGAATGTAAAATGTACACCTTCACATGAATCAGACTTGGATGATCACTTAGATCTTGATCATCTCGATGAAAGTACACATTCAGGTGACACACTGAATCCCCTTGACATTATAACTGCTCTCTTCCTGTGCTCTGATGGTTTTGTACAGCAGGAAATGGCCCTCAAAATGTCCATGTGTCAGTTTTCCGTGCCTCTGTTGCTTCCCAACTGTGACACAAAGCAGTGAACACTCATGCTTTGGGCCATGAGAGACATTGTTAAAAAGTACAGACCTCAGTCACTTTCAGAGTCCAGGGGATTTATTGAAGAGAGAATTGTTGTCTCTGAACTTCCAATGATATCTTTTGTGAGACTGGGTGAGTGCTCCTTGTCCAAGTCAGAGATCCTCAATGAGCTTCTGAGCAATTCTCAGCAGTACCATGACACCTTTGTTCACTCCAACATGGAGTGTGGTGACAGTCCAAGGAGAATATCCAATGGATTGGTTGAAATGACTTGGTACCTTCCTTGTGGGAACAAAAACATGGATGTCTTCAGCGAGCCAGTTGCTGTAGCTAACCTTCGTGGGGACATTGCTTCATTTGAAACACAATTTGCTTTCTTGTGTCAGACATCGGCAGCAGTTTTTGTGTTCTTTGATGCTTTGGACTCTGAGTGTGAGCTGCTAACCAACCAAAACCACAAGGCCCAGATCTTCTTGGTGGGTAACCGTCAAAGCAAAGATTTCAAATTAGATGCTGTAAAAAAGGTAGCAACCAAATTGAGCTTAAAAAAGAGCAACATCCTTTTGAAAGAAAAGCACATAAATGATGTACAATTTGTCAAAGATTTGCGTGAAAAAGTCAGCAATGCATTTGAAAACACAAAGGTGAAGATGGGAATTGAGAAGATGTCTGACGTTGCCCATGAACATGGAATCTGTGTTGATGAAGACTCTCCAGAGTGCCAGACTGCCAAGAAAAATGCAGATGCTATCACTGCAGACATTCAAGACCTTCTTAAATACAAAGAGGCTCAGCTTCCCTTGCAAGGCCAAATATGGAAGGACCTTACTCGCTTGGAGAAAGAAGAATTGCGACTGAAGAATGTTGGGTCCAAAAATATAGAAAAATACAAAAGTGATCTTCAGCAACAGAAAACCAAACTTCGGGAAGAACAGAACTCTCATGACATCTCAAAGGCAATGACATGTTTCATCAATGCAATATCAAGCCTAGGGATAGAGAGGTGCTATTTCCTGAAATGGATGCGATGAACCTCGATAACGTGTCTCGGAAAAAACTCTTTGACCTCAGGGAGCAGTACAAAGAAAAATGCAAAAACTCTGAGAACAAAGAGGAGATAAAGAAAATTGACAAACAACTTTCCAACAGCTCATTAGGGACTGAACACTTCTTCTGTGAAATGGGGCAGATCTATGAAGCTTCCCTTTCCCTTCCTGAAACAGACCCAGCACGTCAACAACTACAGCATCTCCCCAAGCTATGTGCTGAGTTAATGCTTGATGGATTTCCACTTGAGCTTGTAGATGGAGAAGCATCCAACATACCTCTCAGATGGGTGAGTGACGTTCTCTCTCAGCTCAATGCCTTGGTGTCTCCTTAGAACAAGATCCTGGTAGTCACAGTTCTTGGAGTTCAGGGGCCTCATTTATAAAAGAGATATACGCTCAAAAAATGGCGTACGCCAGTTTCTACGCAATGTTTGCGATTTATAAAATACTAACTTGACGGGAAAATGTGCGGTCCTTCACGCAAACTCGAACCCATGCGTACGCACTAAGCACACAAACGGGAGAGACGAGAAACTGCGACACCGTTGGCAGAAGGAAGAATGGAGAGAAATATGTGGAAATAAATCAAATGTTACCTCTCATTTATCATATGAAGAATTCATTTTCAAACATTGATTAAAGCCAATCTTAAAACGATTAAACAAACGCCTGTTTGAGACTCCTCAGTGCTCACAAAAACTTGGAGAAATAAATAAATACGGATATGTTATTTAAAACCACCTCGAATATGTTGTGTTAATGTTATGAAATGTTTTCTCATAAATGATGCGGTATGCAGGAGGACAGAATTACGTCTAAACTGACGCCGTTTAGCATTTCTATAGGTTGTAGATACGAGCATGGTTTTATATACTATCACGTTTAATCGTGTTTTATGCCGTTTGCCAAGACTTGATAAGTCGCTCGTAAAACACAGGAGGTATGGAAACTAAGAACACCATATGTGGTAAATTGTACAGCTAATATAACACAACACATTAGTTGTATTTCCTTTAACTGGTGGATTATGGATATATAGTTGCTGATCGACAGCTGGAACACAAACCACCAAATACAACAAAAATAATTCAGATCCAGTCGTCATGACTCCACTCCGGAGGGATTCCCCGATCATTTCTTACAGTTTCTCATCAAGGGGGTGTCTCCTGTCCCCGGGACAAACACACTGCCTGAGGAAGGTTAGGTTATGTGTATTTCTTTTGTCATTAACTTTTTTCGGACCACTTATTTATTTATTTTGGTGACGATCCGACCTCCATGGTGCTACTCTGGTTCAAACTGCATCCACCAAACAATATGATTTATCTCGACCTCCCCAAAATAACCAAAATCTGACACGGTGTGAGATGTCTTTTTTAGCTGTTCGGTCGTAATTTCCTGGGATCTTCTTCATGCAGTCAGTCAAAATGAATGAATGAATGGGCGTTTCTTTGACTATTTATAGGCAAATATGGGCGTTACGTGAAGCCTGCAAAAGCTGCGCCGCATTTCGAGTCGATTGTGATTTATAAAGGGAAACAGGCGTATGAAGTGCCGGTACGCACTTCCCTCGCCGGTACGCAATGTTTTGTGAATCGGAAAATGTCGGAAAATCTCTGAACCTATTTTTTTGCTTTGTACTACGTAAGCAACCTTCTCACGTCAATCCTACGCAAGGCGTTATAAATGAGGCCCCAGAGCACAGGAAAGTCCACTCTCCTCAACACCATGTTTGGAGTGCAGTTTGCAGTCAGCAGTGGTCGATGCACTCGAGGGGCCTTTATGTTGCTGATTAAAATCAATGAAGATGTCAGAAAAGACTTCAACTGTGACTTCATGGTGATCATTGACACTGAGGGCTTAAAGTCACCAGAGCTCGCACAACTGGACAATAGCCATGAGCACGACAATGAGCTAGCAACACTTGTTGTGGGGCTGAGTGATATCACCATCATCAATGTTGCAATGGAGAATTCAACAGAAATGAAGGACATCCTACAGATAGTTGTACACGCTTTCCTCAGGATGAAAGAGGTTAGCAAAAAGAAGCCCAAATGTCAGTTTGTTCACCAGAATGTGTCGGATGTTTCAGCCCATGACAAGAACATGCGAGACAGGAAACTGCTCCTGCAACAGTTAAACGAGATGACCCAGGCAGCAGCCAAAATGGAAAAGAAAGAAGAGTACTCGAGCTTCACTGATGTGATGGAGTACAGTCCAGACACTGGAAACTGGTACATTCCTGGACTCTGGAATGGAAACCCACCATTCAGTGAATGAACTTTCCTTTAAAGAAATGAAGGTTGAGGACATTTTCACCAGTGTGTCTCACCGCCTGAGAACAAATCTATCAACCAAGGGAAGTCACGCAAGGGATTTGTTAAGTCAAAAAAGCCTGAGAGAATGTGGACTGGCGTCTTTTAATTATACAGCTGAAGGACTCTTGAATCAAAGTTCAGACAAAATCAAACAGTGGTTTAAAATACCAGGTAATGCAAAGGCTGTACAACAAACAGCTGACAGCATCATTACAGTTTGCTCACAGATGGTGAGTGACAAAGTGCAAAGAAAGAGTAATTACCATGATACCTACATCGATGAGATTCTAAACATGATTGATGAGAGGCTGCAAGACAATCACAAAGTTGGAACAGACATCACTTTTGAAGTCTCTCTGAAACAGCACATCTGTGCAGACGCAGCCAGAAAGTTTCAGAAAATGCATGAAGATTTCATCCATGAAAATGATCCCTACATATGTCTGAACAAAAACAAAGAAAAGTTTCTTGCTGATTTTAAAGACGTGTTCCATAATGTAGACCAGTGCCAGAAGAAGGCAGAAGAATTCACAGACCGCTGCTTGAAGCCTGCAGTCGAAGACTATGTCAACCGTTCCCTGGGTCCTGATATCATTGGTGAAATGAGGACAAATGTGGAGTTCAGCACAAGAATATCCTTCCAGTATTCACTTTTACTGGATCTGCTCTCAAAGGATGACTTTGAAAAGTACCAGAGCTTTATTTGCTCCTATGAGAAATATGTAAAGAAATGGATACTCAACAAAATAGAGGAACGCTCAAATGGGTCTACGGAGTTTGAGGAACCACATCTCCAGTCATGTGTCAACAGAATAAATAATGCTATCCAGAAAGCTAAAACAGAAAAGAGTGGCAACTTAAAGTCATTTGTTGAAGTTGTCTGTCAGGAACTTGGTGACAAACTGGTCATTTCCCAGGATGCTCTTGGGGCCTTCATGACCCTGAACAAGGCCGACCAGGAGCAGTTTGCTCACTGGCTCACTGAGTGTGTGACGGAGATGGCACAACCTCTTAGAGAGAAGTTTAAGAAAACAAACATCCAAACTAAACTACAGAGCCTTCATGTGAATCCTCAGAACGAGCTTTTCAACAAACTGATTGGATGTGGTGAACAGTGTCCGTTCTGCAAAGCGCCCTGTGAGGCAGGAGGAACAGCCCACACTGTGCACTTCACTTCACTTCATCGACCAGATGGTCTGGCTCGGAAAAGATGGAGTGAAACAAAAAAACTTTGCATTGACATATGCTCTTCCTCTGTGAACAGTGACCGTACATTTAGCTACGGTGCTACTAATGGTCAATCCCATCCTTACAAGCAGTGGCGGCGCCAGGGTATGGCTGGGGTAGGCTACAGCCATACCAAGAAATGGCTTAGCCCCACCATAGCCCCACCATGAAAAGTGATGCAAATTCAATTAAATAATAAGCGAAATGCTAAATGTTGAGAACACGGATTGCGAAAATATACGGGTCGTGTCCACAGCACACAAACTGATCCTGCTGTAACAACAAGTGCACCTTACTGATGCAATATGGTTGAGACCATTCGGGCTTGTGCAAGGAATAGTCTAAGTAGTGGGGGAGTTTTATACACTAAAGGTGTGGAAATTCTCTGGCGTTATAATATCAGCGCGGCCGCGGTCAGATCAAAATGCCTCCGAATGCAATTTGAATAGACCTACAGCCAATCAGAGCAACGCAACGTTGGATCTGCGTCATGTCTTATTGATTGAGATCAATCGAAACCGCCATTCAGTATCCCCATTGGATCTTCAACGTGTACTATCATACGTCACGTTCACAGTGATCCCTTTTTATTTACTACAAGACAAATGTGCCGTTTTATTTCATACAGTTCCATTTTGATTGAGACAGGGAAATAATCTAAACCTCACGCGTGGCGTTTCACTGTCAAGGGGGGTAATATAGCGTGTATGTAATTACATTGCAAATACTGACTTGAGCACCACCACTGTATGGGTTAGCCCTACCATAGATTACCCAACAAAAATGCTCTGGCGCCGCTACTGCTTACAAGCGTTACAAAGAAATCTATCCGGACTGGAAAATCCCACCAGATGCAAGCCTCCAGGCATCAGACTACTGGAAATATGTACTGGCAAAGTTCAATAAAGAGTTTGCAGCAGCATACGATGCAAACTCTGCTGATATTCCTGCAGCTTGGAAACTTATCACACCTGAGCAAGCAGAGGCAAGCCTCAAAGAGTCATTTCATATCAAATGAGAAACTACAAGCTTTGTGCTCACAGAGGGTCCCGTCCTCCTCATTACAGTCATCATCCTCTCATGGACATTTAGATTACACTTGATTTATATGAAGAGAAGTACACAAAGTAACATGCTGTTTATGAGATGGCAAGGTTGACCATATATTTCAATAACAACTTACAAGGAATTTGTAAACGTTTCAGTTTGATTAACATACTTTAATTCCTTATTTTTTTGGTTGTTATTGTAGTATCAATTAATCAAATTTGATTTGATTGAGTGTTTTTATTTCCTTGAAGTAACTGATGCAAAAATATTTGCTTTTATGTTTTTCTGTGGTTTTGTCGTAAACACATTAACAATTGTAATGTTTTAAAATATCATTCAGTCTTCATGTCAACATGAAGATTATACAATGTCTTTATTTGTATTTCAAATAAGTATCTGGTTCTTATTATTTACATTTTTATTGACACATTTAGAATTGTTGTCTTTTCATTTCTGAGCTGCATCAAAAGCCACACATTTAGATTTTTAAATCAGTGAATGAATCATTGTGTTTTAGTGGTGGTACAGTCAACATGTAAACATGACAGAAAGTCTGTTGTAATGTCAACGTGTAGGTTATCCTTCAGGTTGTTTTTATTACCTAATCCAGTAAGACATTTAATTATCTTTGTTCAAAATCTATAACCACTTTTCTTTCTGTCATTGAAGTATCTGATATCACATATTTACATGTGTTACTCACTTAAAAGATCATTCAATATAAAAGTGCTATTGTCAACAAGTAACAGCATCATATATGATCTTTCTTTTACTCAGATCTTCTAATCTTTTGTTTCTGTGAAGTATCTGATTCTTTATATTTACGTAATACAAAACACCATTCATTGCTTTATAATGTTAACATGTATACTTACTACTGTTTACTATTTCAATAAAGAGACCACATCTGCAGACTGGCTATGAATGTCTTTGATATTTCCCAGATCAGAATCACAGCATACAGAGTATAATAACTTCTAAAGTGAACAGAAATATCATCACTTCATTTATTTAAATAGTTTTACCGTACTTTTTTTTTTAATAATCATCTTTTTTTTCCATTCCATTATTTAACATTTTTCTTCATTTCAAGTCTTGTTTCTGAATTCAACAAAGAATGTAAAAACAAGACAACAGGTGCAACTCTGGAATGAATCGTGTGTGTGTGTGTGTGTGTGTGTGTGTGTGTGTGTGTGTGTGTGTGTGTGTGTGTGTGTGTGTGTGTGTGTGTGTGTGTGTGCAGAGAGTCTGTGGTGGTGCCGACAAACGACCCGACCCGTCTTGTAACACAGAGCCCGTTTCCTAAACCATGCTAAATGTATGTGTGTGCATAAAGCTGAGTTATGATCGGTCATAATTAATTAGTTTACAGTGAGATTTACTCACATACTTTTGGCCATACTCGCGTAAATTAATGCCAGTTTATTTGTTGTACTTTCTATTTTTATTGTGTAATTTGGTGACACCAATGTGTGCATTTGATACAGATAATGATAGGGGCCTCTCATATACAGTATAGCCCTTAAGGTCAAATAATGAGATCCCCGACCCCCCCACATATCAAATCCCAATTTAACCCCTGTGTGTGTGTGTGTGTGTGTGTGTGTGTGATTGATTGATTGATTGAAAAGTTTATTAACAGCTTGTATATTGGGTACAGTACAGTACAGTGTGTGTGTGTGTGTGTGTGTGTGTGTGTGTGTGTGTGTGTGTGTGTGTGTGTGTGTGTGTGTGTGTGTGTGTGTGTGTGTCACTGTCTTTACCGTGGGCCACATGAAGTCACTTTGGTTTGCTTGGCTGACTGCAGTTTGCTGAGGCTAGGTGTGTCCACATACATCCAGTCTGATCCACGGCTAATCACAGGTTCAGACTCTGAAAGTGAGAGACATTCAGATTAACTTAAAGTTGAATTTAAACTGTTAACAAGAAACTAGAAGTAAAGAATGTTTTTAAGGATGTGTGTGCATGTTTTGCTTTCTAGTGTTTTTGTGTTGATTTGTCCCATAACTGTATATTTTGCTAATTAAAAACACATGATTACATTTGGATAAAGAAAGTATAGATGGAAATACAACAAGGGGGAGTCAGTCCATGTCATTCATTATCTTCATCTTCAGGTCAGCGGAGTTGACAATAATGACTGACCTGTATTCCACCCTGAGCATTTTTTTAACAGTGTTAAAGATACATTAAGCCAGTTATATCATTGTTCAAGAAATCAATCACATGGTCTTACTGAAAACTGTCCTTTACCTATTCATTCTGAACATGGACTCCAGCAGACTACTGACATCTAGTGGACATGAATTGCAACCCATACTTTAAACTCAGGATTTCTCTTTCTAATTGTTATTTTTAAAACATAAAGACATGGAACCTTAAACATTTCTTAATTGTACCTGACAATTAAAGACATTCAATTTAAAGACATTTAATTTAAAACACAACCGTAGCCTCAAGACATGCAAAGTGAATTAAGAAGAGCAACTATCTGCAATTGACAACAACTTAATATGTTTAACTACAGTTGTCCCAATTGAAGCTCCCGTCACAGTGTACTGACTGATTCTGCAGTCCATTGCTGCTGTCACCATCAAACATCTCCACACACAGACAACACAATCATATCTGTCTACTGATTTATCAGGAAAACTCACAAGGTTTATCCCAATATCCATCCTCAACTTGACCCGGAAATCAATCGTTGAAGGACGTCATGATTCCTTAAATGCGTGCGGAGGAGTCGATGGCCGTGTCTCAATTCAGGGGCTGCACCCTTCGGAGTACGCAGCCTACGCGGTCCACGGAGGACCCAGCCCACGTAGACCGGGTAGGCTGGACCGAGCGGCCTACGAAATGAGACGGTCTAGCCTACGGAGCGCTTCGTATTTATGTCACGTGATACGCGCTGTTCGGTTGCGTTGCTCCAGCAGCCTGCTAGCAAATTAGCTTACAAGCTAACTCAGCTGAAAAGGATCCAGAAACTTTACTACTTTTACATTTTTTGGAGATCACCGTCGGCGATGAATTAAAGAGGACCATGGCCAGGTAAATAAGATGAAGCTGTTCCTTTAGCCCCCAGTAATGTTACATTAGTAAGTTAACAAGTAAATTATATATAGCTGATGTAATTTAATCATATTATTTCATATTTAAAATAAGTCTTAATTTTTCTGTACTAATAAAACAATATGTTTTTTAAATGAACAAAAGCATGTTGTATAGATTGATTCTTAACAATATTAGTCTTCTAATCTTAATAGCTGTGATCATAACAGTTTATATTCTCCTTCTTCCCCTAAACCTGCCCAGATGATGTCCCACTGACCCCAGGTCAGCACCTCCAGGTCCAGCAGCACCGTGACCCCCCCGCTCTGCTGAAATACACAATTAAACATTTTCTATGACCTTTTTTTTGTATTAATAAAATTAAACTGAAGACAGTTTAATGACCTAGAGATATCCTATTATTCCACTGCTTATGTGTACATGTTGGAAATAATGGTTAAAACCTCAGTAAATGAAATAAACAATGTGTTTAACAATTACAATTTAATATTGTATTTTCATCTTATCACAAAGTAGAGGTAAGAATATATCCATCCTCTCTCTGCAGCTTCATGTCTTCTATTATTATAACTTTCATCATTGAGACAGAGGAAATCAATCATGTTATTTAACATCAGCAGTAAAACAAATATCAGCAAAAGTGTGTTTATGCAGTTGTTTATTTGTATTATATGTGCAGCAAGTATATAGAAGCAGTTGTTTGGGGAATCAGACAGACTCAAGCTATAATCGTTACATATCTATTAAAAGAAAGGACACATGCAAAATCATATTCTGAAACTAAGACACAAGTCTGTAGGACGGCAGTAAGCAGAGGTCTGGGTGGAGGATGTTCCTGATCGCCGTTTTGCTTTCTTCAGCACCACGGGGGGTCCAGGTGGATGGCAGCTCTGTCCTGATGATCCGCTGGGGTTAGGGGTCCTTCTCCAGCACCACGGGGTCCAGGTGGATGGCAGCTCTGTCCTGATGATCCGCTGTGCACTTTTCAGATCAGGGGTCCTTCTCCAGCAGATCCATTTCTCCAGAATTTTACTAATTACAGAGAAAAACAAGAGAAAAATAAAAAAGTGAATTAATCATATTAAACACAGGGTTGTAGAAGTATTATTGCAAAATGTAACTCTAAGCATTTCAGACAAACAATCCCTAAAGGATCATTTAAAATTATGTACTATTCTGGTTTTTAAAAAACTAAAGAGATGAAGACAGTCACACGTGCATCCCTTTGACAGCACGGCACAAACTAACATCAAGCAAAAGGCTGCTGTCTATTTTTGATTGTCTTATTATTATGGGATTAGGATAAATTAAATAAACTTTAACCTTATAAAAGATGATCAAATCTGGTGGAAATATTTAAAATAGGCTTTTCTTTTAGCCCTACCTCAAAGCAGCATGAGCTGAACACAAAGGTTGTAATGTTGTCCCAAAGTTTAATAAACAGTAAAACATTGCTACATGTCAGAGAAATAAATAAAGCAAACAGCAGCTACACGTCAGGGTAGCCTTTTATAAATCCCACCGTACTGTAGGCTATACCGGTCTAAATGTCACTTTGGTCTATTTATGTAATATAAAGTATAACTTATCTATAACAGAGCCAAGATCTCTGTATGACTTTAGTAAACTTCTGAATTGAATTAAAAATAAGTGTAAACAACAGTGCAGTACGTCCAGCTAGATAGTTAGCGTCACATATTTATCCGTATTATTTAACGAAAATGTACGTTTTAATGCCCCTTGGGTTTGACGTGTGTGACGTTAGTTAATTTAAAGTAAGTTAAAACCCAATACTCACATTTATTAGTGATTCCTCCGCTTGCTGTTGCTTTTAAATCCACTCTGCTGGGGAGACCAGAAGCCATTTCATTTGAAAAAAACTCACTCTTCCCTGCGTGCATTGCACCCTGGGATATGGTAGGCCGCGGAGTGTACATCAGATGTATCCTTCAAATTGGGGAAAAGTAGGCTGCATTTGTGGGCCGCATTCGAAGGAGTCTCGTCTTTTTTTTAAATTGGGACAGCCTTCTTTCGGCGGAAGTGACGTATGCGGTCTACGAATGCACCCTTCGAAGGATGAAACCCCTGAATTGAGACACGGCAGATGAGTGAGGAGGCTTCCAGAGGAGAGGGGCGCGAGGAAACACGAGTGCAGGCTATGCGGAAGTGTTATTGCTACATGCGCATCAAAGCTCCGCCCACAGATCCAGAGCCGTGTGCATACTGCGGCTGTTCTGTCTGTTGAAGAATGATCTGAGTCTTCAAAAGGTTACATTTGCTTGATTTTTTGTAAAACAGATATATCTTTGATTAAGGAGGAGATGCTTCTCTCCAACACATTCAAGTGTGACCACTTTGGATATTGTTCTCTCTCTCTCTAGGTCATCCTCAGACGAGCCCTCCATCGTCGCTTCCAGTCATCCCGGTTCTCCATACATCTGGCTAGTTCATTGGTACTTTGTGCTCCTGCATCATTCTTGAGTACGTCCACGTATGTTGGTGTGGGACGTCCTCGTGACCGATGCCCGTGTGTTGGTTCCCACAGCACCAATTTGCCGGCTGGCAGCTCTTGATGCCTTTGGCTATGTCCAGCGCCATATAGATAGAAGAGTTACGACAGCGGAAGTCCAAAATGCTTGATCGTCACGTGGTTCAGGGAGAGTCAATAGTTCCCCGGAAGTTCGTGGCGGGACATATGAATGCATGATTACCGGAGATAGAACTACGATTTTTGGTAATAAGTAGTGAATAAAGGTCTTGATTTGCAATATTTATACAACATACCGATATGTGCAGGTGTGCACATAACTTTTTGAGTGAGTTACTCAGATGAGTACCAGGAGACAGCGTTTGGTACTCACCCCACATGAAGCGTGGTGTTAATAAGTGCAGTCTTCCTCACTGTCCTCCTCAGTGTCTCCTTCACTGTCCTCTATTTACACTTCTTGCATGCTAGATGATGAAGATGATGAAGATGCACCTCCCTGTCTCTTTGTAAGCCTCCGATTTGCTTTCTCCAAAACTTGTTGCCAAAACTGTGAAGTCCTTGCATTTCCTGAGGCCAAGTTGAAGGATCAAATACTAAGAAATTATCACATGACTTGAAGTCATATCTGATTTCAGAGGTGGGAAGTAACAAAGTACACTTATTCAAGTACTGTACTTAGGTACAATTTAAGATACTTGTAGTTTACTTGAGTATTTCTATTTTATGCTACTTTGTACTTCTACTCCACTACAGTTCAGAGGTAAATCATGTACTTTTCTTCCACTACAGTTATTTAATCCCTTTAGTTACTTCACAGATGTGGATGAATGATGTGAAAATATAATCAAGTGTTAAATCAGACTTTAGTTCCACCTGGAGTAAATCCACAAGCTACCCTGCAGTATACAAAGTCATTCAAACTAATTTTTAAACACTTTAATGATCAATAATTATAAAACATATCATATACATTATTATGAAATGGACCAATCTGCAAAATGAATACTTTTACTGTCGCTACTTTAACTAGATTTTGATGATAATACTTTTCTAATTTTACTTGAGTAACACTTCTTCCACCTCTGTCTGATTTCAAACTCTTCCATTAACACCCTGAGTAAGTTTGCAGCTGTGTGTTTTACTCCACTTTGTTGTAAATAAAACTGCAGCAGCTTGACCACAGAGCGTGAACGTTGTGATCAGCTGATTTTGCGCAGTTCTCCAGTGTGTGCGCGGGGCACAGAATGTGCACAGGGGAGTCTCCCACCGCAGCCAGTTGACGTAGTTTTGGTACAATTCTGTTGTACACACCGACGTTAACAGCAGCTCCGTCTGTGCACACGGCGACCAACTCTGTCGTCCAGTGATCTAAGCCTCTGCCTCCTGTGAAGCTTCACAGGTCCGTCGGTTATGTCCTGCGCGGCACGGCCAGCACCCAGTTCAATCAGTCATAGAAAGTCTGAAGATTTTAGCAGGGAGCGAAACGGCAAAGTGGCTGCTTAATGTCTTTGTTTTTTTTGGACATGTCTAATAATTTACTCCACTGAGTATTGACAAGAAACATGTGTAGGCGAAATATGTGTTTTGTTTTGATGACCTATCAGGTACGCAAAGGCGCGTTGTGACACAAGTGACGTTACGCATTTCAGATTGTTGCCGCGCATGCGTACCTGCGTACCAGTTATGTGCACCCCTGGATATGTGTATGTATTTACATCAATATGTTTTAAAAAATAAATAGAATCTGCTAATATTTATGGATAATATTAGGAATAGTGTGAACAGCTAGTTTACTTGTTAACATTAGGCTGTTGCCTTGGTTAAAGAGCCTGTTGCTGTTGTGTATTGCTTTGAATTATTTAAAACAAATATTATCTTCTTAAACAGGTATGGTAGTCAGGTGCATCACTTCCTAATGTTTATTGATATATTTAGAGGGAGGGGATGGCAAGGAATGCTTCAAAATTTAGATTAGATTAATTTCTACCATTTTTTTAATTCATGGTGGTTTCAGTAATCCCATGGTACTTGAGGACATAAGTAATCTAAATGACTAATGTACTCTTTATGACTTTCAGAAAGGACAGGAGACCAACAGGTGACTATCAATGGACTAGAAGCAACATGATTATGACGTTAAAAGTGTTGTTTTAGGAACATCCATTGTAAATACATGGAATTCAATAAACATTGAATAGCATGTCATGCAGTTTGTCTGTGCCTTTTCTTCCGTGTTGTCCTGGCATATAGTCTCCACCATGGTTTGCTGTGCTGCCTGGGGATGCTCCAATCGCTCAGAGAAAGGAGTAAGAATCAGAATGTACGGCTTCCCCACTGACACAGAGAGGAGGGAAAAATGGCTAGCTCAAGTCAGCAGGAGCAATTTAACAATCAAAACAGACAGCCGCAACAAAATATGTGAGGTAATCATATTCAAACACTGCATTTGCACTTTTTCACAAAACGAAGACCACACCATTGGGAAGCTTAATGTTTGGTTTAATACAAATAACAGGGAAAGGCTTGAGACTCAAGGTGCAGGGTGAGGGTCTCAGTGCAGGTATTCAGGCTCTATTGAATCCCCCTCTGGTTCTTGTGCTGAAAGAGGGAGAAACAGACAGGAGAATGGGTTATACACACCTATATAGCACATCTATTGGATGGGAAATTGCCTTGGGGAGATAAGGTGTGGTCTTTGTTTCCAACTGAAGTTATGGAACTTTATTATTTGTGAGTTTAACAAAGTATGACAAATGGCATCAGTAATGGATGTGATATGAATTTGTATAAAGTTGTCTCACATTCTTGGTCGTATTTTACGTACAGTATGTAATGAGTGTATACATGTCCAGTAAGTCCTCCACCTGTAACATCACTGCCCCACCTGCCGGTTACTAATATACACTAACAAGATTACTTATATAATACAGTGATAGAATACATGTTTAGTATGCTTACTTATATACAACAGTAGTATTACATTTACCTTGTGTTTTCACTCTCACTTTGCCATCATTTCAAAATCAGCTGAGCTGCAACATAATACAGACAGGTAATAATCAACAGAATACACTAAAAACACTCACCCATAAATTACGTTTTTGTTTACTGTTTGGAAGTCTCAAATATGCACTCTAAATTAATATCAAATAGCTCTCTTCCTTATTATTGTGTAACGTTAACTTTATTATACTAGCTTGTAGGTCTACTCCAAAATGGAGATCGTAATTTCTCCACCTCCACTCATTACAATCACACGTGCCCCAATGTTATATTTAACTAATATTATATTCCTCCACCCCACAAAAAAATCACGTTTAGAAGCCCTTTTTCTCTAATTCCACAACGTTGGATGAAATAACATTAGGAGAACGGATTAATAGCTGTTCATGGTTAACGTGTGTTGCTAACTTTATCCGGTATCCTAGCCTAATCTGTTATCTATAAACGGATGTTAATGGATTATCCCTAAATCAGTAGATTTAGGGATAATCCACTAACATCCTTTAATACACATGTTCATTTGACTCAGATGTGCTGATAATATCCGCAATATACATCTTTAAACGTCTTCTTACGTTTAAAAGTCCATCACGAACGGTCTATTATGCTGCAACTCTACTGTGTTGCTGGCCGCAATAGTTCCCCGGAAGTCAGCGGCAAGCTAACTTCCGGGGAACTATTGACGGCTCCACGATCCGCCATTGCTGTAAAAAAACTGGTCCATTGGAGTGAACGGAGATGTCGTAACTCTTCTATTACACGGCTCTGGGTATGGCCCTACAATATATCATTTAAATATAGCATGATAGGTCCACTTTAAAGGGGACCTATCATGCAAAATGCACTTTTGTACGTCTTTTATACATGAATATGTGTCCCCGGTGTTCCAGGGAACTCACCAAGTGTCAGAAAACACAACCCTCTCTATTTTCCTCCATACCCAAATCTCTAAAAAAGGGGCTGCAACGGATCTGATACAGACTGATCCAGATTTGAACACTTCTACAGTATGTCATCACAGAAGTGGCGCTACGGTTATTGGGCCAACTCTCCACCTATCAGGGGAATGTGGGGTTGGGCCACATCGGCCATTGCCGCTCCAAAGCACTGGAGACGCTGTAGTACATATGCCAGGCCTGTAAGTGGCGCTGTAGTCTGCCACAAAAGTAGTGAAGAAGACTTCCCGCCCATAGTTACCATGGTTACCCTTCTGTTTATTCTCCGCTGTGGCTTTTTTTCTCCCTCCCCGAGGCAAGCGTTTGCTCCCGCTGCTTTAATTCAATGCAATCCCTCCCCGTCGAGGCAAGCACTGTAATTCTCTCCGGTTAGTCCACCAGCAGATGACAAACACCCACCTCTCCGCCTCTTCCAAGGAACGAGGGGACCGTGCGGCAGAGTTTCAGTTTCAGTTTCTTTCGCCGGTCAAGATGTCCGTTAAAGTTTAAATCTTCCGGACAAAATTAGAAAAGTGCCGGTCAAAGGTCTTCTTTGTTATTTATTGAGCTTTAAAACAAATGAATAACGACTCTATATAATAAAACACGGAGGACGGAGATCTCTTTTTCTCCCCCTCTTCTGACAGCCCAGCAGCTGATCAGAGCACGGCTACCCTCTCCTGAAGGGGGGCGTGGTCAGCAGAATCAGACCTGTAGACAGCAAACAGCACATAGAGCGAAATGAGGCATGGCTAAAATGCATGATCTGTTTGGTATTTTGAAAACAGAAACGTATAAATATACCTTATATAGGTATGGCCCTACAATATATCATTTAAATATAGCATGATAGGTCCACTTTAAGATAAGAAGCAGCATTTTACGGCGCGCTATGCATGGGGCCGCCTTGAGGGGGTTTCCCGACTTGTCGTTGCAGTAAATTAAAGGGTGTTTCATGTTGTCGTTGCTTTGGACCTTCTTAATCTACCTTCTTTGGGGGCCCCCTTCTGTTCCGGGGCCCCAAGCAGTTGCCTGCCTTGCCTGTCCGCAAGCGGCGGCACTGGTCATTCCTCGACTACGGTGTGGGAGCCACGCAAAGTTCAACAAGGCTATTGGAAGCCTTTAAAACTATTGTAGGTATCAATAAAGGAAAAAAACAACATCAATCACAGACAAAGAAATTGTTTCCTACCTTTATGGAATAACCATGGTAAAATGCTGTTCTTGATTCCCACAGTCTTTAAATTACTCTATATGCAATATTTAGTTATAAGTACATTTGTCCTGAGTCAACAGCTCTGCTCTTCTCTGGGAATGCAACATTCCAATGGGTGTGTCCTTTTCAACCTGGTCTCACCAGAATGCGTGACTCCACCACGACTCCTTAACCTCTTAAGCCCTGAGCCTGTTTTTCAGGTCTCAGGCTCGAAAATGACATTCCCAGAACAAATGACCATATCTTCCCTTCTAAAAGGGTTAAATTAATAATCTTTATTCTCAAAGTAATGACAAACCTGTGAGTTGGATGTAGAAAAGTCAGAATCAATATAGATGTTTTTTATTTTAAAGACATTTCAGATTTTACATAGTAAAAAACTGTAAATTATAGTGTCCGTCCAAAAATTATTTTTTACTTATAGTGAAAACTACCCTTGGATGATGGGTTAGTAGACTAAAAGCTTTAGGAATCCAAAGTACAACATATAATAAGTACCCTGTATCAAGATTGATGCAAAACAAGTGAAATTTGACCTTTTTAGAGAGGTTTAGCCAAAAAAAAAAACACTTCTGGGGTCATTTGGGTGGATTTGACCTATCTCTGGCCCCCCCTTGCTCGATTTTGATGAATGAAATCTCTTTATAACCGCTAGAGCCAATGGAATCGAGGGAAAGTTATATACACACCAAAACGTTAACAAATAAGGAGTGAGAGTGACGCGTTACCAAAACCGGAAGCTGCATACACTCTGGTGGCTACCATTAGCAGCTAACTTTTCCGCTCCGATTTTTACATAAAAAATAGAATTATGGATTATAAATAATTTTTTCAAAGGCACAGGTACATTATCAACCTATGGATCAACAGTTGTAGATTTTTTTTTTTCGTTTTAATGCCATTGAACACGTCTTTTGACCTAATTGACAGCTACGGTGAGACGATCTGCCGTAAAAGCTCCGTAAAGGTACGTGTTGTGATGTCTGTGTTTGCTTCCCCTGTCGCAAGTTCGGATCGCTCAGTGATGATACTATACCTAAATAATCAGTGGAGTCTCAGCTTTAATCGGCTATATTGTATGTGCAGCTACGATAAGTAATAAGGGTATCTTTATCTTGAATTGTGTGCCGCAGTGCGTTAGAATGTTTTCGCTCAGGGGTCATTTAGACGCTTCTTATGAGACTTGTGTTTTGTTTTGGTAAAAATGGTTCATATCTTCAGTTAGCTGAGATTATTCCCGTTAATCTGGTGCTACACATTAATAGTTTCATAAATGTTAAGAAGCCCTGAGACATTATCTCGAAAACAAAACGGTGGGAGGGGTCCAATGGGGGGACCGCCGTGCTTAAGAGGTTAACACCGCAGTGCGTGGTGGAGTCACGAACTTTGCTACATTTACGTGTCTGCACCACGCAAACAACCCCAATGTAAAGTGAATGAGGCTCCTTTGTCGTGGTGCACACACGCGTTTCTACAACGTCCAGCAGTGAGCTTTTATTCTATAAAACGTTTTTAAAATCTACTTTATAGCTTGTAGTAACTCACGGGAGGCTTCTTTTATTTTATTTGTATTCATAATAATTTTTATTTTTCATCAGAATGTATTATGGTGCATTATTTACCAATTTTTGTTCTCAAAAAACAGTGCATTGTGTGTTTATTAAATTAGTTAGTTTTTAAGGAAGGCCAGAGCTTCAGCTGTGTCAAATAGATTGTTCCCTTTAGTTAACGTTATTTAAAAGATAATTATATTCCTATTTGATGTCCCCTTTATTGTATTACGGACGCAGAGAGCAATGTGAGCGTCCATTCCCATTGGATAACGGAGGATTTTACACCCGGAAGTAAGTATTCTCCTTACTGTCGATTGATTTTATTTACAGTGATATCTGCACTACTCATCAACTCAAAAACACCAGATTATCCTTGTTAATTACACAACATTGATTGGTTTAAATTGTGTGCAATGCTTTTGGATTTTCCCCTTTCGATTCGGAGAAACAAATATTTTTTCGGAGTGTTTGGATAGCAGAAGACACTATACTACCCAGAATCCTCAGCTATTGTTCCGCTTTGCCTCAAGCTCTGTGATTGGTTGACCTCCAACTGCATTCCATAGAGTGGCGAAGTCCCTCCCCTTCCGGTGGACCTCCATGGGACCTTATTTCGGAAAAATTATGTATTGAAGTCAATGGAGAGAGAAAGATTATCTTTCGATCCCGTTTGAATTGTGCCACGAATTACACATATGATGTTTGTCAATTTAAAAGATAATTTTGCAAGTCAAAAAAAAAAAAATGTGTCGTAAAACTGTGAAGTAACACATTTGTTTGTGTGAAACGCTTAA
>NW_022987682.1:229088-362746 GCF_902827165.1 Trematomus bernacchii
ACTGATGGTCTCAAACACATTAAGAAGGCAAGTGTTTCCACAAAGGGACACGTGTTCATTGAAAACCATTCCAGGTGCCGACCTCATGAAGCTGACTGAGAGAAGCCAAGAGTGTGCAAAGCTGTCATCAAGGCAAAGGGGGGCTACTTTGAAGAAACTAAAATATATAGGTCACCCATGTAATGAGCCCACTTACCTTCAGAAGATTCTTTCAAGTGTACCCAGGAAGGAGAAGCCTTATGTCGTCACACTTTGTCGGTAATTGAACTGACACAGCTGTCCCACTGCAGAAAATTAGATAGTAACATTTGTTTGTGTTTTCATCTTTAAAATATAATTCAAGAGAAGGATGTATCTGTTTATATCGGCCAAATATCAAAAGTGACTAGTACTTTTAACATCATTTCCAACTTTCCTTTTTTAATGGTTGGTGAAATGCAGTTTTCTATCTGCATTCAAATGTGCTTAAAAACAAACAAATACTGAGGTTGAACATGCAGTCAAGATAAAGTAGAAGCTCTTGGAGGAATGACTAAATAGGATGCACAGCGTTTAAAACTAAATCAAATCATTCCAAAAGCCAAGTTACACAACAGGTATCTGCCATTTGTGGCCAGTAGGCAATGGTTCATGACGAGCCACTGATATCGATTACTGGACAATATGTAATTCTGAGGCAATACAAAATAATGAGGTACCATTCCCATGTAATAAGAAGAAAGCTAAACATGCATCTGGTTGGAGAAAAACAAAGAAAGAAAGACATTTGCTCTCTGACTCTTAATTACAAATGTTGTTGTTTTAGTAAGATTTAAAAGCCATGCACATTTTTTTAAACGGCCGATCACACAATTTTCTCTTTTAAAAGTGAATACAGAAGGTATTGTCTTGTCAAATTGTAGACTTGACAAAATAAGCTTCTAAAAATATAGCTGTCGACCAAAGCACACTTTTCTATTAGCAATATGTTGCTTACTTAGATCCCATTGTGATAGAAAGAGCAAATGGTTCCCTTTTAAATTGAATAAATGTGAAAATGTAACCGTGGCTGCATTTCACTTCGGTTAAATGGATTCCTTGCGTCCCTCACTTGCGTCGTTTCCCTAAGACTAGTCCCTCCCACCAGGGAAGCATGGAGAGACGCAAGGAAACCACGAGAAGCAGGGAAATGAGTTTTAAGAGCAATGGGACGTCCTTTCCTCCGGAGCGTCACGTGAAGCGACGTCCGTTTGTGATGACGCCGCACAGCTGATCGTCTGACAGCAGGGTTGCGTTCGAATACTCCAAAAAAACAGCTCCTAAGCTCTAACCCTATCGTCTATTCCTTGACCTCGGAGTGAAACGTCATGGGGTTAAGGGATAGTGGATAGGAGAATTCAAAAGGATTTAGGAGAAGAGACTGCGGCACTTTAGAGAATCCGACTGCACTTTCACTATCCGACGTATTTATGATGCGCCAGCGGAGGTCATAAATGTGCGCCTGCTGCTGTGGGGAAACTATGGAAACTACAGTTTTCTATACAGCGGACTACAACATGGATGTTTAATAAGAACGAGGGACTACTGTAAACTCATCTAGAGACTCTGCACCGTGCTCTGATGCTGTTGTTTTATGCTTTATGAACAGGGACAACAGAGAAACATATTCTTCATGACCAAAGTTGGAATTGAAATAAAAAAGGAAAGTGAAACTTATGCTCGTCACCCTCTCCCTCCGGTCCACATTAATACAAATGATCCCAATACGTATGATTGTATGAAAAGATCTTAAAATCAATACAAATGTATTTATTATAAACGTTAGTCCTTAACATCTATCACTGTGTATATCACCATTCAAACATCTTTTAAAAGTTGAACAAACCCCACACAGCTCAGTAAAGACTGTGAAATGTTGACTTTATTTGATCATTTCAGTAAAAACTAACGTTCATATTTCTCTTTTTGATTATAATACTGATGAACGTTCAAAACAAAGCACTTTGGCAACTTACCACATACGTTTTAAATTGCTTAATAAGCACCGTAACTTTATACCGATATCATTTCTCGTTCATAATCGGTTGTTTCCGTGAACGGCCGACTGTTGTGTGACGGCAAATGCTGCGGCCGCAAGGCATTGTGGGGCAGCATTTTCTCCTCTCCTTTCGGTTAGGGAGGTCCAGTGGTTCCTAGGCTAAAGGAGGTTATAAAGGAAGTTTGAAACCTCCTTTCCTTTTAATTTAGAGAATTCGAACGGCACTTATCATGGCTGCCACTGAGGGACTTCCGGGTCATTTCACTCCGTTAGGAAGGTTCCTAAGCTAAATGGACTATTCGAATGCAACCCAGCTCTGTCCCCGTTATTTTCACAAACACCCCCGCCTCTGTTAGTACACATTTACTGACACAAACATTTGTATCATCTGTTGTAGACCCAAATAAATCAAATCAAATAAGAACTAATTCTCAAAAAAGATAAACGCCATTCTTAAAATGTATAAACGAATATTAGTTTGATTAATATTGATTAGAGTGCACAATATAAATAAAAGAATTGAGAGAAGAAAAAGAGATGTGTTATCTATCAAAACCCAGTTAGATTAACATTCATTGGATTGCACACTTAGTTTGTTTGTGTGGATATGTAGCAAATTAACATGTTAAATAGCACTTAATGACTGACTGAATGGAAATGACAATAAATGAAAATGTAAAACGAAAAAAGCGATCACGAAAATGTTTCCAATAAATGAATGAAATGATCTTTGTCCACTTTGTTGTTCAGATATATCACATATTTGTAACTGAATGATGCATTCATTGAAACAAAACACAGTATGAACTGAGGAGTGAGTCCCGTGAGTTTCATGTGTTTTCTTCACTCCGCTGGGAAACTCTGCTCTCATGTCAAGAAGCATCAGATCAGTGCATGCGCTACATCGTCCAATCAGTGAGCGATACACAGTAAGGGGGCGGGGCGAGTGTCTGAGGATTTCATCGAAGGATGGTCTGGTGGTTCCTCGATTATAGCTCCTCCATTATCGCTCCTCGCTCCTCGATCCTCGGTCCTCCGGCAAAAATAAGGCCATTGGGACGCTACTCAAGATGGCGCAGACAAATCAACTTCCGGTGAGACCGAGACCGAGGAGCGAGGAGCGAGGAAATGAAAAATAAGAGAAGTGAAACGCAGCCCTTGAATGTATTCTTAGTTTTAATTTGGTATTGTGGTGCCGGGAGTCGGAGGCGGGGTATGAAATGTACAAGCTAGACTTTTATTTAGCATCTGAACTCACATGTAAACAACTTCATGCCCGGGAAGCAAAGACCGGCGGAAACAGAAAGTCCGGTTCACTAAAATGTCCGTGCGGAACAATACCCCAACCCATAGATCTGTGGGTGAATAATGTCAATCACCACACAAGCCCCCCCAGAATTCACCCATAGTCAAAATCCTCGTGCCTGGGAGGAAGTACCACCCGACCCCGGCGCGTACGGACCACAGGGGCCGAGGAGGGCGGGGCCGCAGGCGAGGGCAGGGGCAGGGGCAGGGGCAGGGGCGCCAACGAGGGCGAGGGCATCCCCACAGGGGGCGGGCCATGGGAGGGCGGCCCCGACGTGGGGGCAGAGCCAACTCCAACGGCCTGGAAACGTCCACGTGAGCAGGCTTAATCCGATCAACGGACACAGTCTCAGGCCTGCCACCAACGTCCACCACCAGGCTCTTGTCCCCGTGACGTATGACCCTGAACGGACCGTCGTAAGGGGGCCGCAGGGGGCCGCGGTGGGCGTCGTGGCGAATAAAAACGAAATCCGCCGACCGTAATCCGGGGGACACCCGGAAAGCTGGGCTGCTGTGCTGCGACGTGGGGACGGGCGCGAATGTCCCGGCGGTCTCCAGCAGGGAGGAGCGCTGCCCGGCCGCAGACCAGGGCACAGTGGCGGTGGGAATGAATTCCCCGGGCACCCGTAGCGTCTAGCCATAAATGAGCTCCGCCGACGAGGACTGCAGGTCTTCTTTGGGGGCACACCTGAGGCCGAGCATAACCCATGGGAGCTTATCCACCCAGTTGCCGTCTGTCAAGCCGGCACGCATGGATCGGTGAAACCGCTCACACAATCCGTTAGCCTGGGGGTGATAAGCGGTGGTGCAGTGCAGCTTGACCCCCAAACCCACAGCAACAGCGTTCCACAGCTCCGAGGTGAACTGAGAACCGCGGTCAGAGGAGAGGTCAGACGGGGTCCCGAAGCGCGCCACCCACGTGCCGATGAAAGCGCGGGCGACGTCGGAAGCTGACGTCGAGGTGAGGGGAACGGCCTCGGGCCAGCGGGTCGTCCTGTCCACCATCGTAAACAGGTAGGTGAAACCATGAGAGGGGGGAAGCGGACCTACGAGGTCGACATTGACATGGTCAAACCTCCTCTCAGGAACCGCAAAAAGTTCAAAAGGGGCCCTAGTATGGCGGTGGACTTTGGCCCGTTGACAGGCCACGCATGAGTCGACCCAGGACCTCACGTCCTTCTTAAGCCCCTGCCACACGAACTTCTGCGACAACAACCTCACGGACGGCTTTCTACCGGGGTGGGAAAGATTGTGAACCGCCTCAAAAACGGGTCGGCGCCAGTCCGCAGGGACCAGCGGTCGAGGCTGGCCCGTGGAGACGTCACACCACAGCTTCGCGCCCGAGTCACCGACCGTGACCTCCTCCAGGCGTAATCCCGTGACCGAGGCCTTGAGAGTTTGGACCCCGTGGTCAGAGGCCTGGTCAGCACCCATGCGGAGGTAATCGAGGCCCAGCTGCACAGCTCCGATAACCGCTCTGGAGAGGCAGTCCGCGACCACGTTAGCCTTGCCAGCGATGTGTCCAATGTCCGTGGTGTACTCGGAGATGTACGAAAGCTGGCGTTGCTGTCGGGCGGACCACGGCTCGGCCACCTTGGACATGCAGAAGGTAAGCGGCTTGTGATCCACGAACGCCGCAAACTCCCGGCCTTCCAGCAGGAAACGGAAGTGGCGAACCGCCAAATAGAGACCAAGGAGTTCTCTGTCGAAAGCGCTGTACTTGCGCTCCCTGGGAGTCAACTGGCGGCTGAAAAAGGCGAGCGGTTGCCAGGCGCCGTCGACCCATTGTTCATGCACTGCGCCCACCGCGTAGTCAGACGCGTCGGTGGTGATAGCGATGGGGGCCCCTTGCGACGGGTGAGCCAACATGGCGGCTTCGCTCAGGGCGGCTTTGGTGGCGTCAAAAGCAACCTCCCTCTCAGCCGTCCAGTCTATGGCCTGGCCGGGGGACTTGTCCTTGAGGGCCTCGTACAGTGGGCGCATCGTGTGGGCAACAGACGCTCCATGTTGACGAACTCCGACTTGGCGACTGCCAGCATGTCAGGGTTGAGCCGCCGGGCCCTAGCGTAGACTGGGGGGCCCACAGTGTCAATGTGGTGCTCTATCCCGTGTTTGGCAGTGGCAGCGGAAAAGGTGGGCTGCGTCAAGTCGGGAAACTCACTGAGAAAGTGCTGGAACTTGTCACCCTGAGAGAGTGAGCTGGAGAGCCCGCTGAATGACGCCTCGCCGCGGGTACATGTGAACGAGGCAAACGTCAGTGCGTCCACCAGGCGGTTGTTCTTGACGTCCACCAGCAGTCCGTGAGCGCACAGGAAGTCTGCGCCGAGGAGGGCGAAGGAGATGTCAGCCGTGATGAAATCCCACCTAAACCGCTGACCCTCGAAGCACAGGTCCACTGTCTTTGTGCCATAGGTGCGAATAGGGGTGTCGTTAGCGGATGTCAAAGGTGGGCCGTGGCCCCCACCGGCGGCGTCCTCCACGGTAGCCGGCAGGACGCTCCACTGGGCTCCTGTGTCACAAAGGAGTCTGCGACCAGAGAGGGTGTCCCTGATGAACAGGAGCCGGTTGGACGTGCCCACGCTCGCGGCCACTACCGAGCGCAGGCCTTGGCGTTTCCCGTTACCTTGTAGGTGCAGGGGGGACGGCACATCTTCGCTTTCGCCCCGTAGCGTGCATGGTAATAACACAGGCCAGGGCTGGAGTCGCTGACGTTGGCCCTGGAGCTTCTGCTAGGTGGCATGCCTGTACCCGGGAAGGTGCCGCTGTGTGTCGGGGCCAGCACCTCAGGGGTAAAACGCTGGGTTGCCAGGAAGAACCGGTCAGCCTCTTCGGCCAAAGCGCGGGGCTCGGTAATAGCCGTATTAGCGAGCGCTGTCTGCACATGCGGCGGCATGTGCCGAAGAAACAGTTCAATAAACAAAAAATTAGGCTCCTCCGTACCCAGCAGGCTGAGCATCATCTCCATATGGTCGGAAGGCTTGTTGTCCCCCAGGCCATGAATAGCGAGTAGGCGTCGGGCCCGCTCCGACCGTGACAGCTCGAACGTCTTTAGCAGGAAAGCCTTGAACGCTGCATATTTATCCTGGGCAGGGGGAGATGTGATAAAGCCCACCGTCCGGGTCGCAGTGGTGCTCCCCAGCGCCGAAACGACGTGAAAATAGCGCGCTGCGTCATCAGTAACTCCGCGGAGGGCGAACTGAGCCTCCGCCTGAGCGAACCATGCAGCCGCAGATGTCTCCCAAAACTCCGGCAGTTTGAAAAAAACGGCGTTATTTGCCATGTTCTGAACAGTCTCGGATCCTTCAACGAGACTTACGTCGGGGTCACCAATGTGGTGCCGAGAGACGGGAGTCAGAGGCGGGGTATCAAATGTACAAGCTAGACTTTTATTTAGCATCTGAACTCACATGTAAACAACTTCATGCCCGGGAAGCGAAGACCGGCGGAAACGCCGGGTTACGTATTGTAACCCTTGTTATATAAACACAGGCGGAGCCCTCTACTGGACTCTATGGGTACTACCTTATCCCGCGTGCATTCTCGCACTGAGACTTCTATAGACGTAGCCGGCCCAGGGCGGGCCTACCTGAATGCGCGCGCATCACACCGTATAAAAGGAGGCCTCGCCTCCTGACTGCTATCCTATACCTCTCTTCAGCGAGCGGAACAGGACAGACAGTGCCCTGAGTAGAGGGCTCCGCCTGTGTTTATATAACATATAGGGTTACAATACGTAACCCAGCGTTATATCTCTCACAGGCTCCGCCCTCTACTGGACTCTATGGGTACAGTGGGTGGAGCCCTGATGTATACGCGCACTGTCATCCAACACCAATCCACCCTACTGCCCCTGACCGGCTTTTCTGGTCAGCAGCTGCTGCCCCCCCCTCTCCTTTAACCCGGTTGTGACCGAGGAGAAATCTGGGCTGCGGCTGACAGAGCACACCCTGCTGCGCTTGCCTCGCAGAAAGTGTGCTCAAAAAACAGTGCCGGGGGACCCTCCCCCCCCCGCCCCTAGACGGATGGGGAGAGCCCCCTCGGCCCCGTATGGGCTTACTACGCACCTGCCTTCCTGAATCCCTAAGGATAACAGGGAGAGCGCCAGCGCCCATGCCTCACACTCAAGCACTGACCCCATGCAGAATGTGAGAGGACTAAAAATGTGGGGGGGCTATCCTCCCCCTGCCTCTCGGCAGGAGGGGGGCAGCCCCTCCGCCCGTAACGGGCCAGCGCGCCTCTTGCCCGGGACCCTCAGAGGGCCCAGGAAAGGTGAAGGCGCATCACGTCCCTACAAATTCTGTGTTGCCCCAGCAAGCACAGACGAGGAGAAAGAGCCAGACATGTCCAAGAGATAAAACCTTATAAAGGGGCCTGGCGTCGACCAAGACGCCGCTGTGCATAAATCCTCCACACTGTTGAATAAGGCTGTTGACACAGCTACAGCCCGTGTGGAGTGCGCACGAATCCCTGTGGGGCAGGCTCTCCCTGCCTGACCGTAGGCATGTGCAATGCACTCGCAGAGCCTGCCTGCCAGGCGTTTCTTGGACAGAGCTTTCCCGATCACCCCGCCCCCGAAGCACACGAACAGCTGTTCGGTGCGTCTAAGGGCAGCCGTGCGCTCCAGATAACATGCTAACACGCACCGGGCAGAGGAGGTGCAGTTTAGCCTCCCTGGCCCCCCATGGAGGGGGAGACTAAAACCCCCTAACTGAATAGCCCTCGACCTGAACGCACTCCTTAGGTCTTTAGACACAAAGGAGGGGTTCGGTCTAAGTGTCGCGCCGCTCCGGCCACCCCAAACTAGTAAACAACTCGGGTGCACCGACAGAGCAGTTAACTCGGACACTCCCTTGGCTGACGTTAAGGCAAGAAGCAAAGCTGTTTTCCACGACAATGCTTTCAGAGGGGAGAGCTCCAGAGGCTCAATGGTCCCGAGGCCAGAGCCTCGAGCACTAGGGGCAGGTCCCACTGCGGGGTGGAGACATGCACTACAGGGCGCAGTCTCCTAACCCCCTGTAAAAACCGCGACATCAGTGGTTGATTAAAGGCTGACCTGCCACCAAAAACCCTCACGACAGGACGAGATGGCTGCTGCATACACTTTCACTGTGAAATGCGCCAGCCCTCTGTCCACCAGTAAGTGTAAGAAGGATAACATAGAGCCCAACTCACAAGATAGGGGCTCTATTCCCCGCTCCTCACACCAATGCTGGAATCTCAGCCACTTTGGCCTGTAACAGGCTGTGGTGGATTCTGCTCTAGCTGCCTGGATAGACTGAATAACGCTGTCAGACAATCCACCCTGTCTCAGCCTGTCCCTCTCAGGAGTCAAGCCTGAAGAGGACGGCCCAGAGTGGGTAACGCCCCGATTGCACCTGCCCCTTGAGACATCGCCCCCCAGAACTGGGGGATCGCCCAGGGCTGGCCCACCTTCATCTGTGTCATTTCTGAGTACCACGGAGCCCCGACGCGATTCGGTGCTACCAGAATGACTGCCAGACGTTCTCGCCTCACTCTCCCCAGGAGAGGGAGAATGAGACGCAGCGGTGGAAAGGCGTATAGCAGCTTCCTTGGCCATGGCTCGTGTGCAAACGCCTCCACCCCCAAGGGCGGGTCGTCGCTCAGGGCCATGGAGAACCACAGGGCACAGTGGCTGTTGCGCCGGCTGGCGAACAGGTCCACTTCTGCTCTCCCGAACTGGGCCCAGATCTGCTTCACCACCTCCGGGTGAAGCACTCGCCTGGCAGGGGGCCGCCCCTCGACCTGAGGTCGGCCCCTCTGTTCTCCAGTCCAGTCCAGGCTCTCAGAGATAACACCACCTCTGAGGCCCATAACCACAGCTCCTCCGCTGTGGTCAACAAGGAGGCGGAGCGGACTCCGCCCTGCCTGTTGATATAAGCCACTGTGGTGCTGTTGTCGCACCTGACCATTACATGTCTCCCCTGAATTAGGGGCATGAAATGTCGGAGGACTAACACTACTGCCCGTAGCTCTAGGAGGTTGCTGTATCGAAACTCTGTCAGAGCCCAGTGCCCACCTATAGCTCTCTTCAGGCAGGTCCCTCCCCATCCTGTTCCGGACGCGTCCGTGAACACTGTGATGTAGGAGGTCACCCGTCCCAGTGGAGACCCCCTCCGGAGGTGGTCCGGAGACCCCCAAAACCGGAGGTTGTCCCCACTGAGGGGGGGGAGGAATGGTCACCAGCCGTCGTTTGTGCCTCCAAACGCAGGCTGGGGAACCACCTCTGCAGGCGGCGCATATGTAGTAACCCCAGCGGGACCAGCATGTGAGCAGCCGCCATGAGACCCAGAGTCTGCATGACAGTTAAAGCTGTCACTGTCGCCCCCTGTCGCAGCCTGTGCACCGCCCTGAGGAGGGACGCACGTCTGCTCTCTGACAGGGTGGCACGCAGCCCGTCTGCATCGAGCACCACACCCAAATACAACGCCTGTTGGCGAGGTATGGGGGTGCTCTTTTTCCAATTGATCGCAAAACCTAATTTGGTTAGGTGTGTGATCAACTGTGCTGTGCAAAACATTGCCTGTTCCCGGGACCCAGCCATGACTATGAGGTCGTCTATGTAAAAGAAAACTCTCATGCCGTGTGCGCGCAGCGGTTGAAGCGCTGTGGCCACACATTTGCTGAATGTGCGTGGGGATAGGGAATAACCGAACGGCAGCCTGTTGTACTCGTAGGCTGTTCCCTGGAAGGCAAAACGCAGATACTTTCTGTGCGCTGGAACAATTTCCACATGAAAGCACGCGTCTTTCAGGTCGATGGTGGTGAACCAATCGCCTGGCTGCACAAGCCCTAGTAACTGTTTCACAGTTAACATGCGGAATTTCCTGCTGGAAATATGACGATTCAGGCATCGGAGATCTAGAATAGGTCTGAATTCCCCTGTTTTCTTGAGAACCAGGAAATACATGGAATAAAGACCCTTCTCTCTGTGCTGAGGCTGCACAACAGACACAGCCTGTTTCTGCACCAGAGCCTGAATATCTGCTGAGAGGAAACCCATCTCCTCCTGGGAAGACAGATTTACCTCTCGCATGCCCATAACAGGAGGTGGGATGCTGCAAAACTGGAGTGAATAGCCCCGTTTCAGCGTCCTGTCCATCCACCTTGTCAGTACACAGCTGAGTTTCCATTCCCCATAACATTGTGTTAATGGGCAAGCCCTCAGCTGTGGGGCCGCAGCTATAAAGCTGTGATACTCTCTGATGACCTGCTCCGCCGCAAAACTCCCCGTAAAGGGGAGATTCGCCCGTGGGGGGTCGAAGCAGAAAGGGCCGATTATTTATTGAGGACCCTGAACGCACCGCCGTACGCTCACGTGTGAGCGCACGCTCCCTCGTAATGCTATTTTCCTCACTATGGAAAACAGTATTAACCGGAGCTTTACAGGCGTAGTGTGTTTTACTAAGGCCCCTGAACGCACCGCCACGCGCCTCTTTATGAGTGCGGGCGTTGCTATAATGCAGTTTCCACTCAGAGAAAAAAACGGCAGATTTTCCACTGAGGTACCTGAACGCACCACGGCACGCTCCCGTGAGAGCGCGCGCTCCGCCATAATGCTGCTTCCTCTTAGAGAGAAAGAGGCATTAATCGGAGCTTCTTCTGTCCATGAACGCACCGTGGCCCGCTCTCGAGGGGGGGCCGTCATAATGCTATTTTCCTCACTATGGAAAACAGCATTTAACCGGAGTTCTTACAGGCGTAGTGTGTTTTACTAAGACCCCTGAACGCACCGCCACGCGCCTCTTTACAAGTGCGGGCGTTGCTATAATGCAGCCACTATCTATAGTAAGCAGCATTATTTGGAGTCTTAGCTTCAGGCATAGAATGTTTTCTATGACAGAAAAACGTCGGCCAAAATGTCCCTGTACCCGCACCGCACTATAACAGTGCTGCCTTTGGTTTATTACTCTCACCTGCGCACTCCCACTAGCCTCCTCCCTAACGGGAGCTATAGCTGGGGCGGCGAATGGGGAATTTGTACAGTCATCAACATGTGCAAGTGTATTGTGGAAACAAAGGACACTCAGACTTGGATACAGATCAACACCATCTTTATTTTTTAAAGGTTTTAACGGGGATCTGGGCATTAAATAGACAGATAACTCCGCGAAGATAGAGTTCCCCACCCGGGTGCTCTGCTGTTGCGGAGCCTGCCTCGGTTGGGCAGCCCCTCCCCGTGATTGCCGGTGCCACGGGGTGGGCCGTAGAGGTGGAGGGCGCTGCAGCTACGGGACCCCCGTGCCGGCGCCTCTCCCTCCGCTTCACTGTCGTACTACGCTCCCTCCTCTGCATGGCATGCGAGGGGGGCACGTAGCGGAGCCTGATGAGGAGCCAGCGATAGCATTCGGCTAAGCTGGACTCTCTCCTCCTCTAGGCGGCTGACTGGGTGACCGAGGAGACCGACCCAAAGAGCCCCTCCGTGGACACGGGGGCTCCGAGGAGATCTCTCGGTCCTTCTTTAGATAGGGCCGTGACCCTGGCCACACGTGACGAGACGCCACTGTGGCCAGGGAAATCATCCGCCCTGCTGCGGTGGCCACGCCATAAATCAGATTACTCATCTGACTAACAGCGTGGTCCGAATAATCGCTCTCGTCCTGAGACGGGAGGGCGGGGGCGTCTGCCTGAGGGTGATCAGGAAGACGCCAACACGCCAAGATTATCGGGGCCTTCGTTTTTAAATGGCTGCTGCCATGTCGCCTCCACACACCGCCATCCCTCGTGCGCCGCGGGATCGCCTGGCAGGCCGAGCACGCCGGCGTCGAGCCCATACCGTTCATCGCGTGGTCGGGCCCCAAACACGTGAAGCAGAGGGGGTGCGGATCGACTCCTGAAATCAGGTTCGGACAATTCGGGCAGGTCCTATGGTCCAGCCATACTCTCTCTCTATTACTTTCACTTCAATACGTCTTACGTCTTCTGTGGAATCACTTCCGCTTAGCTGAAGAGAAAAAGGATAGCAGTCAGGAGGCGAGGCCTCCTTTTATAGGGTGTGATGCGCGCGCATTCAGGTAGGCCCGCCCTGGGCCGGCTACGTCTATAGAAGTCTCAGTGGGAGAATGCACGCGGGATAAGGTAGTACCCATAGAGTCCAGTAGAGGGCAGAGCCTGTGAGAGATATAACAGAAAGTCCGGTTCACTAAAATATCCGTGCGGAACAATACCCCAACCCATAGATCTGTGGGTGAATAATGTCAATCACCACAGTATGCTATTAATTGTACCTGGGAATGTGTAACCATCATTGTCTGATTGAAGGAAACGATGTGTCACCTTTGCTCATGAAGCCATCTGAGGTGGGTTTCATGAAGTTTTTGATATCATTTATTGTAAACTGAATCCTCATTTCCAAGAAACCACATGATGAATTAACTGTCTAAAGCTCAAGGCTCAGGGTCTATTGAAGGAGAAAACACTGAGGCTGGAAAACATTATCACTCTTCAGTGTACCTTCATCAGCATTCTTTAACGTTAACTGTAATGATTTATCAGACTAGAAGCCTGATAACAGTATTATAAAAAACAGAGTGGTACAACCTTGATAAACCATGTTTTGTATGCAGACGATCTGGCTACTCTATCAGTGCTGGTTTCCAAGTACGGGGCCAAAAATGATTTGCAATTCAACATTTAGACGAGTCTTATCATCTTTATAATAGATTAAATGTTTTATAAATGGACTGTATTTATATAGCCCTTTATCCAGTCTTTACAACCCCTCAAATCGCTTTACATACTACAAGTCATTCACCCATTCACACCTCATTCATGCAGAGCAGTGCACCCTGCTCTAGGAACTAACATTCATACACATTCATACACCGCTGGCGATGCCATCGGGAGCATATCAGGGTTAAGTATCTTGCCCAAGGATACCTCGACATGTTGACTGCACGGGCTGGGATCGAACCAACCCAGTCTCACATCTAAACGTGTAATAACTACATTGGTCCACAACTTGGGACGTAGTATTTCTACAAAAACGCCTCTGAAATTGTAGGATGCCTACATTTTTTTTCACCATTCATTTCCAATGGCTGGCATCTATAGCCGCGTTCACACCAGAGTACTTTTCACCGTACTTTTCACGTTTAGTTCCGTTAGTACCCCTTATGTCGCGTTCACACCAAAAAGAGCACTTAATCTCGGGAACTTTTAGCCCCATTTTTAGTGCCTGCTGAGAGATGGTACTTTCCTGGGGGAAAAAAGTGCCCCAGTTCTGATTGGCTGGGCGAATTGCAAACCACGCCCCGTACAACTCTGAAATGTTTTGTAGAACCGCCATTTTATTACCCTGGCATTAGCATTATTAGCATTAGCATTCGCCCAGTGCACAAACGCAGAGAGACTAACTTATGGCAACACAAAATAAAACATGGGAGCGGTGGAGATGAGGAGGTGTCGGCGTTCTGGCAATTTACTCGGAAGGCTTCAGTAGAAGCTGCTGGGAGTCCCAGCAGCTTCTACTGAAGCCAGTCCCCAACTCCGGGGACTTCCGGCCGGGGACTCCGGGTGGCAGTACGCCGTGAAGTTGTTTGCGGCCTGCCAGTAAACCCAAAGCAGAAGAAGACGAAATGACGTCAGCGGCTCATTTGCATAATCTTCCCTCAGGGAAAAGTACTCCGGTGTGAACGCGATCTGTACTAAATGCCCTGGGGTAATAAGTGCCGGGGCACTGAGTGCCGGCACTAAATACGGCAAAGTACTTGGTGTGAACGCGCCTATTGTCACGTGATCTTCAACTTTCTCTCCGCAGAAATAAAAAAACATGGCCGACCTTCGTTTTATTCTCCTTAGAAAATGCCTATTTTAAGGTTAGTTTGGCCATTAAAATGCGTTTTGATGTCATTTGATGCGAGAAATATGAGTTGTTATTTCAGATTATGTGTGCAGTGGATGTACATGATCTTTAGTTTGCTATTATTACGAAGAATACTTCAGGAAATTGTGTAAATACAACGTTTTCATTGTTACCAAGGTGGTTGCTAGGCACACTGCTATCGATATTATGTCTGTTAGCAATAAAGATAACACCATTAAACAGATACACAACATGTTTAACTGTTTAATGATGTTATCTTTATTGCTACCCTCTTCCCCGTCAATTGATAGTGTTGGTCCACAGCGCAAACGTATTAGTTTAACAAAATCCGCATCTAAAATTGTGGCATAGATACGTTATTTTCCCCTGTGCAATTCTCCAACCCAGTCTCACATCTCACATCTCACATCGTCATAAACACCGGAAACAGACGTATGCAAGATCCTCAGCTCGGTGATTGGACGGTTTAGCCGCAATGCACGTTGGGAAATGGTGTTTATGCGATGTGAAATTCTTAAACAGGAAGAACTGCCGCCAAAACTGAAAACGTGACGTGGATCTTAAATATATCAGCAGTTAAACAACATCTTAGATTTATTTTCACACAAAACGTCTCCTTGCAGTATCAACACTAATTCGGCTGACTTTTATATTTGATCCAATTGGTAGATAGGCTGTATTTACACCATAACAGTGCACAGCTGATAGAAAGGGACACCTACTGGTTAAAGCACGTTATTGCATTTTATTATTTGTTTTATTAGATATTAATAGGATCCCTATAAAGTATATTAATTACTCGTTATTCTCTACTAATAGTTAATTAAAGACTGTACAGATGGAGCATCTTATTTCAGACTCCAGCTTACCGCTTCCTGCCTACTACCTGCCAGTTACCTGCCTAAGACCTGCCAAAGACCAGTATCTGGGAATGTTAAGCCCTCCCACTATTTTCCAAGAGGGCGTTGCCAGATTTTCAATTTCAGGATTTAACCAGGAGATGGCGATTCCTTCACAGAAACAGGAAGACAGCTTTTCATGGACTTTCAGTTTTGTTTAGAAGAGCATTTGAACACATCAATATTTTAGATCAAATAAAGTATATCTAATCTTGTAATTTAATAATATATAGTCTTTATATATTAAATAACTTTACACTTGGTAAAAAAATCCTGAGTGAGGCTTTCATAAATTGCATTTAGCTGACGCTTTTATCCAAAGCGACTTACTATTTAATAAATGATAAATGATTATTCATAACAAATATGAGTGATGTGTGATTATTATTCATGCTATATACTGATATAGGGCTAAGTAAGCAATCAATCCTGCAAATTAACCCTTAGTTGTTCAATATATTTATTCAGACAATGTGAGTAGAAATACAGAAATTCTGCTCCCACCTAAGGCCAACGTTGCAATATTACAACATTTCCCTAAAAACTTACCAAAACGTAAACATTTTTAAAACTCTTTCATTTCTGCTCCAGAGGCCAGGGGTTAAATTGGGATTTGATATGTGTGGGGGCTCTGTTAGAAGGTGCGACGGGGGGGGGGGGGGGGGGGGGGGGGGGAGAGAGAGTTAGACGCTCGTGAATTGTCAACGGGGGGGAAGGAACACACGTTCACTAAGCCGAAAAAACTATATCCGGTCACAGTGATCTGCTATTTTAAAGTAAATTCAACACATATCGACCCTAAATATAGCATATATTAAGAACGAGAAAGTGTTAACATCGTTTTTTGTAAACATATGACAAATGTGCGAGGGTGATGACATCAGAGCATCGTCCTATGGGCTTAGCCCCGGACAGGTACAACAGGTATTCACTCAGAGGGGGGTAGGTACTAAATGCCACCCATTTACATGTAGGCAAACAGTCAAAAATCAACATACAGTAGGGGGGTGGGGGATGGTGAACGGTATGTGGGTATGTGGGACACTGAAAAGTCTATGTTAAAAAGCCTCAGTCACCTTAATTCATGTAATAAAAACATCTCAGGTCAGTAACACTGAAAGCTAAGTGTGCAATACCATGTTCAGCTATGTTACTATTTATAATGTTATTGTTGTTACAACAGAAGATGTTTTTCTTTATATTGAAGTTAAATGCATCAATCTGGTGCACTTTGAGGTCAAAATTAAGAGATTTATGGATACCGCTGGAAAAAGCTGCATATGCCGAGCCTGTACGTAGCGCTGTAACTTCCTCCACAAAAGCAGCCTTCTGTTTATTCAACGTGGTGGGGGCCGAGGGAACCGGGCAGAGTTTTTCGCCGGTCAACGTGTGTGAAAGTTTAAATCTTCCTTATTGAGCTTTAAAACAAATGAATAACAACTATATATAATAATAAAATAAACACCGGCTGTTGTTATGCCTGCTGTAATGTTAAATTACTCCGTTCTCCGCTTAAGTAATTATGCCGTTACAAGCTTCATAGTTGTATTTATCATCTAAATTTGCCGAAACAAGTTTAATATTCTGAAAGCCAAGACTTTGTTTATTTGAAATCAGATGAAAACAAACTGTAACAGACCCTGCCGTGTTATCTATGATTACTATGCCTTACTGTACATTCATAATTTCAGCCGGAGGGAGGTGGGCGGCGCTGCGGAGGAGCAGATTGCGAGTGAGGTGCCTGTCATCTTCCCTTTACAAGCTTCACAAATGTATTTATCGTGTGATTTTGGAAATAAAAGTTTCATATTCTGAAAGCCAAGACTTTGTTTATATATTATACGTGGGTAGCTATGACGTCAGAAGGAGTTACCGTAAATGAGAGCTGCCGTAAAAGTGTTTCTAGGATTTCTAAACGAACTATTACAGCTGTTATAAAGCATTAAATAAAAAGTCATGAAAGAGATAAGGAGGAGAAAAGGTTTAAGGAAGTAAGCAAGGAATACAGAATGTCGAAATCCTCTGTTTCACGCGATGTCGAACATTGAAGACAGAGAACGACGGTCCCCCAATCTACACAGCGGGAGAACGAAGATCATAAAGCTGATCGGAGGAGACATCACGATCTTTCCCACATTAGTGCAATTCACCTATACTTAACCCCAAATAAAAGAACCCAATAAAAACAGTTGTTAAATAATAGTGAAGTCACGTTGTAATAATAACTCATCTCTCGGTTTGAGTGTTCTTTTTCCTGCTTTTCTGACTATTTCTCATTGTGGGGAAAAATAACACCCAGGGTCCTGATCGTTTTAATGAAGTTGAATACAGAATATTCATATTTGTCAGTGATTTCATGTCAATTCGGCGAACATAAACATAAATGATCGTGGTGAAGATGATGATTAAATTAGGATTAAAAATCGGGAGAGCCAGCTGCATTTCCTCTCGTTCGTTTTTTTCGACTAAACAACATTATTTTGTTAAATAACAACATGGTGATGTTTTGTAAATGATTACATGTCTTATTTAGCACAGACTATGATCCTATCCGTGACATATGGATCTTAACAAAGATCCGCTATACATTAGTACCAGACATACTGTACATCCAGCTTACTGTATCGAAGTTGATTTCACATGAGCTCCAGTGTGGAACCCCACTGCACCCCCTGGTGGATCAATGATCCATTGCAGCTGGCTTCACAATAATTAAATGTATTTATCACGGGGGCGGTATCAAGTCAGACTGGGGGCCGGCTCTTCATCACGAACCGATCACGGGCCGATCACGGACCAATCACGGACCAATCACGACCCGTGATCGTTTCAAACTGTCTGAAATAAGATGCTCCATCTGTATTTAATGACTATTTTGCACATCCCTTTCAAGATCTCAAGATTTTCTAATGTTTATCATATGCAATGAATGAAAAACTTGGGTCACAGGTTCCTCAACAGTGCATTACAAGACATCTATCAATATGTGTTTATACCTCCAGCAATGTTAACCATGTTGAAGCACTTATTTTAACTGATATTATACATATGTATTACTCTTATAAGATGTATGTAGATAGTATAAGAAATGTGCAGAATATGACAGTTTAATGGTGGAGGTATACACACATATTGATAGATGTCTTGTAATGCACTGTTGAGGAACCTGTGACCCAAGTTTTTCATTCATTGCATAACTACACCGTAGTTGTGTATAATATGATATGTCAATAAACCTTAGAAAATCTTGAAATCTTGAAAGGGATGTGCAAAATAGTCATTATATACAGTGTTTAATGAACTATTAGTAGAGAATAACGAGTAATGAATATACTTTATAGGGATCCTATTAATATCTAATAATACAAATAATAAAATTAAATAACGTGCTTTAACCAGTAGGTGTCCCTTTATATCAGCTGTGCACCGTTATGGTGTAAATACAGCCTATATCTACCAATTGAATCAAATATAAAAGTCAGCCGAATTAGTGTTGATACTGCAAGGAGACGTATTGTGTGAAAAGAAATGTAAGATGTTGTTTAACTGCTGATATATTTAAGATCCACGTCAAGTTTTCAGTTTTGGCGGCAGTTCCTGTTTGTCTAGAAGTGTTCTCATCAGGGCTCTATAAATAGAGTTAACTACGGCAGATATGTAATATTTAATTCAGCCGAAACGTGTATTACAATGCCGTTATGTGATGGCTTTCAAAGAGAAAAGCAAGCACACTCGGAATAATGTATTATTTCAGTTTTTTAAAATGTTTTCGGATTTCACATCGCATAAACACCAAATCCCAGCGTGCATAGCGGAATATCAGTATGAGAAAAACGGCATCATCTGTCCTTTGACCCTCATATCGTACAAGGAAAAACTTCCAGAGAAAAACCCACAGTTAATATACACACAGTCCTTCACATTTACATTTTAATTTACATTAAAGTATTTCGTGAGGCCTTCTAACATGTTTTTAAATATAACTACGGTTGTAGTTGAAGAGTTTGTAAATGAACATGAACCGAAGCTGTTGCCTGTTGCAATATACAGTCTATGGTTGCTACAGAGGATTGTGGGTAATGTAATGTCTTCGGCCATCCAAAACTCATAGAAAACGACTTGTTTCTCAGAATTTAAGGGGAAAACGTGACAAAAGCATTGAACACACACTAAAACCTATCAATGTTGTTTAATTAACAAGGATAATCTGGTGTTTTTGAGTTGATGAGTAGTGGAGATATCACTGTCAAATCAATCGACAGTAAGGGGAATACTTACTTCCGGGTGTCCGGATCAGCTATTATAGTCTATTATCAATTCAGGTTAAGAAACTAGTGTTGCTTGCATCCTATTTTAAAGGCATTTCTTTTTATACTCTACTAAAATGTACAACAAAAAAAGGGTTTGATTCTATTAATCTATTAAGTCTTTTTTATTGCACTTTGACAGCAGATTCCTGTGTAGCTTCAGATCTGAGTTGTCTTATTAGTAAGCCTAATTTATACTTTTGTAGCAACACTATTTTTATATAATGGCAAAGAAAGGGTTCAGAGTCTTTTCTTTTTTTCCTGTGTCATATGTGGCAGCACTGTTCAATGTTTCTTGAAAACATTACCCACTGTAGTATGTGACGTGTGAAGGAACTCCAACTCTGTATCAACAACGCTGTTGTGTAACTTCAGTTAAATACTTGTATGTGTGTAGATTAGAAAGAGGTAAGATAAAGGATCTGCAGTATTTTATGAAGTATTAATCGTACAAAGGTCAGCTTTATACAAGTATTTACCTGGTAGTAGGCTGTCAGTAATGGCTACGCCTCTCTATTTGGACTGGTAGATCTCGGCAGACTGGCAACTTTAAAAGTAGCTCTCGGTTCAAAAAAGGTTGGGCACCCCTGCCCTACTATTATACCAGCCTCACTGACTCATGTTAAATCTGTCCTTTACGGCTCTTAAAGACGGTTGACCATTTTGTTCTTTTTATTTAGTCTAAATTGTAGTGTAGCAGGCTGCAGAGTTCACAGAGCAGCGCGATTTTCGTGTAACATAGTTGTTGGTGTAGAATCTACATTAGATTAGATGTTGTAACATGGTTCTTTTCTAATACTTTCAGTGAGAAACTGTTAGAAGAATCTTCAGAGGGTGGGATGGCTGAGAGTGTTTCTGCAATGGATAACCCTGATGAGGAGGTAAACAATTAAATTACAATAACATTACAAGACAAAAGTTTCCATATAAGTTATTGTGAATATGGCATGATTCATTGATTATTTAGAATACAAAAATTAAACCTAATTATCTTAATTACCAAGGAATATTATGATGTATCAGATTCCTTCCCTGACCCGTGCTGTGAGGAAGGAAAGAACACTCCAGCAGCACCACAGTCCGAATGTAAGTGTGAATGTCAATAACTGATTTAATGTTATAAATATATATACACAGCGTTATGGGGAGGTACTGAGATGTATAGGAGAGTTCCGCATTTTATTCTACCACATTCTCCTCTTATGACAGATGTTCCTCCACCAGGGGAAGTAACAGTTCTAAATTCTAACCAGGAGACGGTTTCTCTTGGTTTTTCACTCGATGAAAACTCTGCTGGGTTTAGACTTGAATTAGATTACTCCTGTGAAACAGACAGCGGCAGTTTGACTGTTAATGACTTCAGCACTGTGAAGGTTGTTGGACTGATACCTGGCACTGAGTATACCTTCATATTCACAAGGATTGCAGGTATATTTGAAAATGTAATCAATATCACCTGTTTCTGGATAATTATATGGGGCTGTTTGTGGCCTTTAATTGGCAGTCAAACAGCACTTTAAAATCCTGACAAAGATTCATGGGACATTACTTTTCTAAGTTTTAGTGAAACCTTTTGTTTTTTCCCCACAGAGCCCAGCACTCCTATGCAGAATAAAGTCGATCAGGTCAGCAGGGAGTCAGAGTCTCTGCATTCGGACACACCTGCTGGTGAAGTGGAGAGTAGCAATGCAACGTTCTGCAGTGAGGTTGAAACCATGCAAGAGAAAGCCGATGGAACATTAAGCAAGCCAACTGTAGCATCTGCCACCAGAGGTAAGTCAAATACAACCTGGTCTCACCAGAATGCTTGACTCCACCACGACTCCTTAACACCGCATTGCGTGGTGGAGTCACGAACTTTGCTACATTTACGTGTCTGCACCACGCAAACAACCCCAATGTAAAGTGAATGAGGCTCCTTTGTCGTGGTGCACACACGCATTTCTACAACGTCCCGCAGTGAGCTTTTATTCTATAAAACGTTTTTAAAATCTACTTTATAGCTTGTAGTAACTCACGGGAGGCTTCTTTTATTTTATTTGTATTCATAATAATTTTTATTTTTCGTCAGAATGTATTATGGTGCATTATTTACCAATTTTTGTTCTCAAAAAACAGTGCATTGTGTGTAATACAACTGTGATTTTTATTAAATTAGTTAGTTTTTAAGGAAGGCCAGAGCTTCAGCTGTGTCAAATAGATTGTTCCCTTTAGTTAACGTTATTTAAAAGATAATTATATTCCTATTTGATCATGTCCCCTTTATTGTATTACGGACCCAAAGAGCGATGAGCGTCCATTCCCATTGGATAACGGAGGATTTTACACCCGGAAGTAAGTATTCTCCTTACTGTCGATTGATTTTATTTACAGTGATATCTGCACTACTCATCGACTCAAAAACACCAGATTATCCTTGTTCATTACACAACATTGATTGGTTTAAATTGTGTGCAATGCTTTTGTATTTTCCCCTTTCGATTCGGAGAAACAAATATTTGTTCGTAGTGTGTGGATGGCAGAAGACACTACACTACCCAGAATCCTCAGCTATGGGACTACACCATGTGCTTAGAACGTGTCCTACCCCCCCCCCCCCCCCCCCCCCCCCCCCCCCCTTAGGTCACAGGCTCCTCCAACAGTGCAACACAATAAAACAGATACACAGACAAAATAGTGCAGTAAATACAAAAATAAAAATAGTAAAATAGTAAAAAGTGAAATAGTGCAATAAGAGTCTATATACAAGTGATTGAATATGATATATTAGATAAATAATTTCTAAGTAGCAGCCAGATTAATGTTATGGATGTTGTTTCAAAGTTCAGGTGTTTAATAGTCTTATGGCCTGTGGGATGAAGCTGTCCCTGAGTCTGGTGGTTTTAGTCCGGATGCTGCGGTACCGCCTGCCAGACGGCAGCAGACAGAACAGTTTGTGGCTGGGGTGATGGGGGTCTTTTATAATCCTGAAGGCTTTCTTTAAGGTTAACCTGGTATTTTTACTCCACTACATTTATTTTAGTTACTTTACAGATTTGGATTAATGATGTGAAATATAAACAACCCTTAAATCAGACTTTAGTTACACCTGAGTAAAATTCAGTGAAGGTGATTGTCAAGTGCCAACAATCAGACGAGATATTTGGTAGTGGGTGCTTGAGAAGACTAAATATTTATCTGCAGATCCCTATAAAGCATATTTATTACTCATTATTCTCTACTAATAGTTGATTAAAAACTGTATATAATGGCTATTATGCACATCCCTTTCAAGATTTCAAGATTCCCTAAGGTTTATTGACATATCATATACACAACTACGGTGTAGTTATGCAATGAATGGAAAACTTGGGTCACAGGTTCCTCAACAGTGCATTACAAGACATCTATCGATATCTGTGTACCTCCACCATTAAACATATTCTGCACATTTCTTATACTATCTACATACATCTTATAAGAGTATAATTAATATGTATAATATCAGTTAAAATAAGTGCTTCAACATAGTTAACATTGCAGGAAAGTTGATTGTCAAGTTCCAAAACAAACCATGCAATATATTAGACGTTAAGTACTTTGTCAGACTTAATATCTGTAGATACCCCCAAAGCTTTTTTCTTATTTAAAAGAAGACCTTAACCTAAAGTATTCTTTAATGTTTAAATAAAGCCTTTTTAGTTTGTCTGTTTTGCACATCCTCCTATCCGGCACTAAACTGTTTTATTGTAGAGATCACTTACAGTATCTTCTTGATATTTTCTATTCTATATTATTTATATCATTGACCTTCCACTTTCCCACTATATTAAGAGTATGTACTCTTAATATTTAAATGTTTTCATCAAATATAACACATTCAAAAGTGCTTTACAAAAATGAAAGACATTAAGAAAAAGGCATTTTAAAACAGTCATTAAAAAGCAACACAATCTACCTGCATTGCAATTACTCTAAACGTGTAATAACGTGCTTTAACCAGTAGGAGGTGCGGGTTAAAAAGCTGTCAAGTTTACAGTGTTAACAAAATAAAATATACTGCTGTTTCTGGTTTAGTTTACGACGGATATATTCTGTTATTGTTTTGATATTTGTAACACAAAAGCGATGTAAAAAACCCACAGCAACACAGAAAAGATGGTCTTAACATGACCCAGCGGTCTAGTAGTTAATAAAAAACAATAATATCAAAACAAATTATTACTACTAACTTTATTGTGAAATTAAAACAGAACAGTAAAAGAATAGTTTCCGGTCTATTCTGAGGCCCGATCTCTGTGATTGATTGATTGATTGAAAAGTTTATTAACAGCTTGTATATTGGGTACAGTACAGTACAGCTCAAAACATACAATTGTTAAGGGGATGCAGACCAGAGAAAGACTTTCGTCTTGTTTACATCAGGGTCCCCCATTTCCAATTCATCATATCATTTAAGACATATAAGACATATTTGACATACAGATGGCTTATTTACAATTTACATACAGGTGGTTTTTTACATACAGATGGCTTATTTACAATTTTCATTTTAGATTTCGTTCTAATACATCCTAACCGGACATTTAAGACATACCAAGTCTACAGATATACAGTTAGTAACAGAGTCTAAAATGCGAGTATATACATAGATGGGGGGGGGGAAGCTGTCCATTGTACGACAGGTTGAGATTTGTACCATTACCGGGGCCAGTTTTGCAATGCTTTCCCCCGAAGGTGCTCTTTAAGAGAGGTTTTGAAGGTAAGTATAGTTTTACTTTCCTTTACAGTTGTGGGAAGAGCGTTCCACCTTGATGTGGCATAATTGCGAAACGTGTATTCCCCTTTTTTTGTGCCAAATCTGGGTTTTACATGATTTGTGGAGCTCCCTCTGGTGTTATGATCATGGTATTCCTTGACCTTTGGGAAGAATTTTGACATGTACATGGGTACCATAGAGGTGTAGTGGATCTTGTAGACCAGGCCCATTGCAAGTAGCTGTACTCTGTCGTCTACTCTAAGCCATCCTAGGTTGTCAAAGTGGGCAGAGGTGAGGTGGGTTCTAGATGAAAGGTCAAGCAGTAGTCTGACCAGTTTATTTTGCGATGTTTGAAGTTTTATTTTTAGCGCCTTGGAGGTGCTATGGTACCATGACGTGCAAGCATAGTCATAGTACCCTTGAATGAGTGCTCCTGCCAGAGTTTTCAGGGTGTTTTTGTTTACCAGAGAGGAGATCCGGTATAGGAATCTAGTTCTTTGATTGACTTTTTTTATTACATTGGATGCCATTTTGTCACAGGAGAGGTTTGCCTCAAGAATAGATCCTAGGTATGTAATGTCCTTCTTACTTGTGACAATAATGTCACCCACTGCAACTGAGAAGTCGTCGGATTTGCTGAGATTATGTTTCGAACCGAAGAGAATGGACTCTGTTTTACCCAGGTGTAATGATAATTTATTATCGGCGAGCCAGGTGCAGATTCTGCCGAGCTCGGAGCTGAGGGTTTTTTCAACCTGCAATCTGCTCCTGTCAGAGACCAGCAGGGCTGAGTCGTCCGCGAACAGGAACAAGTTGCAGTCACATGCTGATGACATGTCATTTGCATAAATTAGGAACAGTAACGGACCTAATATGCTTCCTTGTGGAACACCACAGCTCACTGGGAGGGGGGGGGACAGAGTACCGTTTACCTCCACCATCTGTTCTCTCCCCTCCAGGTAGGATTGCATCCAGCTCACCGATAGTTTATCAAAACCAATTGCTTTTAGCTTGTCAATCAGAATGGGGTGATTGACAGTGTCGAAAGCCTTTTGTAGGTCCAGCATCACCATGCCGCAGTATTTACCCTCGTCCACCTCTTGTTTGATGTGGTCGTTCAAATAAAGAAGGCATGTGTCAGTGGAGTGGGATGTTCTAAAGCCAGATTGAAATTCATAGATTAGTTTCTTTTCTGCGAGGTACTTTTCGACCTGTTCATATACTATTTTTTCCATGACTTTCGAGATGGAGGTAAGTATAGAAACAGGGCGGTAGTTGCCTGGGTCCAATTTGCTGCCCTTTTTGTGCAGGGGGGTTACTCTTGCAATTTTGAAGTCTTTGGGTACTTTTCCCTGTTTTATGGAGAGGTTAATTATGTGAGCTATGACTGGTGAGATGGCGGTTGCTGTGTCTCTGAGGAATTTGGAGGGGATATTGTCGTGGCCAGTGGCCTTGTTAGGTTTGAGGGCGCTCAGTTTAATGAGTACCTCTGCTGTTGTTACCCTTGCTAGACTGAAATCATCTTTGCGTACCCCTAGGTTTTTGTAGTAGGTCATGATGTGATCTACTCCAAAAAGCCCTGAGTGGGAGGGTAATTTATTTACAAGAGTTGTGGCTATGTTTGTGAAAAAAATGTTCAAGTACTTGGCCACATCCAGTTTGTCTGTGATGAGCCTGTTATCTGTCTTTATGTTTACGTTTGAAAATCTCGTTTTGAGTTTTTTACTGCAGCCAAGCTGGTTATTGAGTAATTTCCAAAGTTCACGGGGTTTATTTTTGTTTTCCTCAGTTTTGTCATTGATGAAATTCTTTTTGGCAGTTTTGATCATGGAGCTTACGTCATTTCTTAGTCTGTTTCTTTCAATTTTTAGTTCAGTCACGTGGGCCTGGAGTTCACTGCTCGTGCTTTTGGAAAGCATTGACTGACTTTTATGAAACTCAGAGCATTTTTTGTCTCTGGTTTTCATGGCGGTCAGTATGCCGGAGTGCATCCACGGCTCAGCGCGATTTTTTACCCTGGTTGTTCTTAGGGGGGCCAAATCATTGAGTATTGCAGAGAATTTGTTTTTGAAACCAAGCCATGTTTCTTCAACTTGTGTACCACTGAGCTCATCTGACCAGTCCAGGCTCTCCAGTTCTAGGTTAAAGGCCTCGCTAGAGTAGTTTTTGAGGTCTCTAGATATGACTGTTTTGTGACAGCCGGCCTTTTGTTTTAGCTTTTTGCGGGTACAGAATATCATATAATGATCACTTAAACCGCATGCTATAACCCCTTTACTGGAGATCCTGGACCTGTCAGAGGTCAGAATGAGATCAATGGTAGTTTGTGTTGTTTCACATACCCGGGTGGGTTGGGTGATTAGCTGGCTGAAGCCGTGCAGATCACAAATCCTACTGAAGGACTTGAAGACGGACGTGTCTTTACGTTGCATATCCGTGTTCCAGTCTCCAATAATAATTGTCTCTACATCCCCCACATCAGCCAAACACCCATCTAATGTATCATAAAAGTCACTCTGTTCCGGTGGTCTATAGATTGTCCCGACTATTACAGATTTAGCATTGTCAAAAAGAATTTCAACCCACACAGATTCAATATTTTCATGATGCAGGTCAGTACGGTTTTTGAAATTGGTGTCTTTATGTATGTACATGCAGACACCACCTCCATTCACGTTCCTGTCCCTTCTCACTACAAGATAATCTTCAATTTCAATCTCTGAATCTGTAATGGAATTGTCCAATTTGGTCTCAGAAAAGCATAATATGCTTGCCTTACCGTTCATGAACAGTTGCCTGAGTTCAGCCAGTTTGTGTCTCAGGCTGTTAGTGTTCAGATGAAAAATATGTAGTCCATTTTTGTTGTTTAAATGCATAATGTCGTCAGCTTGAAGATATTTGTCTTTGTCCGTTACAGCAAACGGCTTGCGGCCTGCCGTGGTGCTTGGAGCGGTGGGGTGGTGGGGGGAGGGAGGCTCCGTTGTAGCTTTAGCCGTCGATATGCTAGCAGGGTGGCTAACAACATGGTGGATATTTGTTCCCTCGGATCTCGGTTCTCTTCCTCTCGTCACTGCCTCATGCGTGTCTGTCTGCCGAGGCGTCCCCGGGGGAATGTCGAAGTCTCCGTTGATTCCTCGGTCTCCGCTGTCTCCATGGTCTCTGTTGTCGTCGCGTAGTTGTTGCTGTAGCGGAAGAGATGCTAGTTGTGATGCAAGTTGTGATGCTAGCTCCTCGAGCCTGCAGGAATGGCTTCTTGTCTGCACCGAGCCCGGATTCAGATGGATGTCTCCCGCTAACAATAAGACCAAGACGATCATACTTCTTCGGTCTAGTTTGCCTGACGGGGGTAAGTACTTTCGCGTCGGGTTTGCAGTTAATAATGCATGAATGCTTGCACTTCCAAAAGCGAGGTGTTTCCTTTCCCAGCCGTTGAGAAGGTAAAAGTCATTGTGGTTCATTTTATCCCTGCTTTCACTACTCTCCTTCTCTAAGTGATGTTGCCTCATTGATGAGTTGAGGTAGGAGTCCATAATCCATATTGTCAGGAGGATGAAATATGTAAAAAATCGTGAGGAATAACCTCCAAAGCGGGAGCTCTCGAAAATGCGACCACTCATAGCGAAACCGGAACTGCTCTCTGTAGATAAATAAAGAACTACGACAGATGTGTAATGTTTAATGCAGCCAAACCATTCATTACAATGCATTCATGTGAAGACTTTCAAAGAGTAAAGCAAGCACTGCTGAATAAAGTATGATTTTATCTTTTACGAAACGTTTTTTTTCCATATGGAATGCAGTTGGAGGTCAACCAATCACAGAGCTTGAGGCAAAGCGGAACAATAGCTGAGGATTCTGGGTAGTGTAGTGTCTTCGGCCATCCTAAACTCTGAACACATATTTGTTTCTCCGAATCGAAGGGGAAAATTACAAAAGCATTGCACACAATTTAAACCAATCAATGTTGTGTAATTAACAAGGATAATCTGGTGTTTTTGAGTCGATGAGTAGTGCGGATATCACTGTAAAATCAACCGACAGTAAGGAGAATACTTACTTCCGGGTGTAAAATGAATGGGAATGGACGCTCACATTGCTCTCTGTGTCCGTAATACAATAAAGGGGACATGATCAAATAGGAATATAATTATCTTTTAAATAACGTTAACTAAAGGGAACAATCTATTTGACACAGCTGAAGCTCTGGCCTTCCTTAAAAACTAACTCATTTAATAAAAATCACAGTTGTATTACACACAATGCACTGTTTTTTGAGAACAAAAATTGGTAAATAATGCACCATAATACATTCTGATGAAAAATAAAAATTATTATGAATACAAATAAAATAAAAGAAGCCTCCCGTGAGTTACTACAAGCTATAAAGTAGATTTTAAAAACGTTTTATAGAATAAAAGCTCACTGCGGGACGTTGTAGAAATGCGTGTGTGCACCACGACAAAGGAGCCTCATTCACTTTACATTGGGGTTGTTTGCGTGGTGCAGACATGTAAATGTAGCAAAGTTCGTGACTCCACCACGCACTGCGGTGTTAAGGAGTCGTGGTGGAGTCACGCATTCTGGTGAGACCAGGTTGGTCAAATACTGTCTTGGAAATCTACATTCTAGTTGTGACGGACAGGGGTTGTTTTTGTTATTTTGCCCTGTTCTAAAACTGGCACCAGAGAGCTAACTTAGCTTACTGGTATTTCCAGCATGTTTGTTTCTGTCATAAAAAGAATCAGACCTCTTGATGTGGATGGTGTCTCCAGAGCTTTTGCCATTAAACAGGATCCATGATTTGCATTTCAGTTTATGATCAATAAATGTATCTCCAGGTATTTAGTTTCCTAAATGTTATTCCATTGCTGTTTTTCTTGCAAAAGTGGTAGATACATTGGGACCTTCTGCACGAAACAAAAACTCTGAAAAAGACCCTTCAGAGTGTGAGACTGCCAAGAATGTTGCAGATGATATCAATGCAGAATTGTTCCTTGAATACAAGAAAGATTTCCTTGCAGAAGACAGAAAGTTGATTGCCCAGTTTTGTGTAGTTAAAGCTAGCTGGCATTTCAAGTTATTCATTTGTATGAGTCCTTGGTTAAGCTAGTGATCTTCCTGACCATGGAACACTGGCCCTTTAGATGGTACAAACTAGCCCGGACCATAGATTTGCCAGTTGTCCGTAAGGGACCTCCTTAACCTGTTAAACCAGAGAGTACCCTAATCCTTTACTTGGGAGTCAAACAGCACTTTAAAAATATTTCCAATTACCCAATGGGGGCCTGACAGAAAAAGTTTGGGAACCTCTATAAGTCAACTTTTCACGAGTTTCTCAGAAAAACTGTGTTCAGATTTGTGAAGAGGCTGATCCAAGAGGCTTTTTAAAGAATGTATTTAAGGTTAACAAGGAGTAGACGTTGCTCAAAGCGAAACAAGTGCAGTCTAAAAGCGACTAACCACATGCTAATCTCTGACTCATATCAGCACTTGTATGTCTTGAAACTGAGCCAAGAAACTTCTCTTTGTTTTTTCAGAATCAGAAACGGGTAAACCCGTTTGCAAAAACCTGAACCTACCTGGTGTGACGGTGTGGTGTAGGTAAGAGTTTGTGTTACCAACAACGCCACCTAAGGGAGTTTCACCCCTAGGAACTAAATATTGATAATAAAAGATTTAACCCTCAAGGAACACAGGTTCGTTTTACATAATGGGCCAGAGACAGTTTCAGTTACAGTTAACACAATTACTTTATTTTATAACAATCAACTAACTATTCTAAAAACACCAGATACACATTATACACTCAGCTACAAGTTAATACTGGGGCATAGGAGGTACAAGACAGGGCTGGGGCTTACCAGGCGGCAATAAATCAAAAAGGGGGAAGGGTCCAACTCAAAACCACCCGTGACACCACAAACCAAATAACAGGACTCGTGAAGAACACCACCACCAGGGATTGGGGTTGCCGCCTCAGGCCCACAGCACCTGTCTGACAAGAGGAAGACGGTTAAAACCTCCACACAGCATTACACTTAAAGGGGACCTATCATGCAAAATGCACTTTTGTACGTCTTTTATACATGAATATGTGTCCCCGGTGTTCCAGGGAACTCACCAAGTGTCAGAAAACACAACCCTCTCTATTTTCCTCCATACCCAAATCTCTAAAAAAGGGGCTGCAACGGATCTGATACAGACTGATCCAGATTTGAACACTTCTATGTCGTCACAGAAGTGGCGCTACGGCTATTGGGCCAACTCTCCACCTATCAGGGGAATGTGGGGTTGGGCCACGGCCGGCCATTGCCGCTCGAAAGCGCTGGAGACGCTGTAGTACATATGCTAGGCCTGTAAGTGGCGCTGTAGTCTGCCACAAAAGCAGCGAAGAAGACTTCCCGCCCATAGTTACCATGGTTACCCTTCTGTTTATTCTCCGCTGTGGCTTTTTTTCTCCCTCCCCGAGGCAAGCGTTTGCTCCCGCTGCTTTAATTCAATGCAATCCCTCCCCGTCGAGGCAAGCACTGTAATTCTCTCCGGTTAGTCCACCAGCAGATGACAAACACCCACCTCTCCGCCTCTTCCAAGGAACGAGGGGACTGTGCGGCAGAGTTTCAGTTTCAGTTTCTTTCGCCGGTCAAGATGTCCGTTAAAGTTTAAATCTTCCCGACAAAATTTGAAAAGTGCCGGTCAAAGGTCTTCTTTGTTATTTATTGAGCTTTAAAACAAATGAATAACGACTCTATATAATAAAACACGGAGGGCGGAGATCTCTTTTTCTCCCCCTCTTCTGACAGCCCAGCAGCTGATCAGAGCACGGCTACCCTCTCCTGCAGGGGGGCGTGGTCAGCAGAATCAGACCCGTAGACAGCAAACAGCACATAGAGCGAAATGAGGCATGGCTAAAATGCATGATCTGTTGAAAACAGAAACGTATATATATAAATATACCTTATATAGGTATGGCCCTACAATATATCATTTAAATATAGCATGATAGGTCCACTTTAAGATAAGAAGCAGCATTTTACGGCGCGCTATGCATGGGGCCGCCTTGAGGGGGTTTCCCGACATGTCGTTGCAGTAAATTAAAGGGTGTTTCATGTTGTCGTTGCGTTGGACCTTCTTAATCTACCTTCTTTGGGGGCCCCCTTCTGTTCCGGGGCCCCAAGCAGTTGCCTGCCTTGCCTGTCCGCAAGCGGCGGCACTGGTCATCCCCTGTATTCCTCGACTACGGTGTGGGAGCCACGCAAAGTTCAACAAGGCTATTGTAAGCCTTTAAAACTATTGTAGGTATCAATAAAGGAAAAAAACAACATCAATCACAGACAAAGAAATAGTTTCCTACCTTTATGGAATAACCATGGTAAAATGCTGTTCTTGATTCCCACAGTCTTTAAATTACTCTATATGCAATATTTTGTTATAAGTACATTTGTCCTGAGTCAACAGCTCTGCTCTTCTCTGGGAATGCAACATTCCAATGGGTGTGTCCTTTTATACTGCTAAGTGAAGTCACTTTCTCTTTCGTTCTCCAGATAAAGATCACTTATACTGATCACGTGGTTTCTCGGAAAAGATGATTCCGTTTACAGTAAATCATAAAAAAAACGTTATAAAACTCACCGCAGGAAGCTCCACGCACAAAGGTGTTTTCTGTCCTTTTTCAGAGTCACAAAGTGTTTTTCAGTACCAAGGTAACATTAGTATTCAATTCAAGGTTCCATTTACAAAATGACAATCCATTATAAAGGGCAACCAGAGCATTCATTTTATTTAAGTATAATGGGATTATAAGCAAGAAAAGAAAGAAATGTGTCCTGTAGCCTAAAACTGTATTTTCATGAGCTTATTTTGAAGTCTTCATCAATAAATTGAAAGCAAATTTGTGCCAATCAAGTGATCGGCTGTTTTGAAATAATAACATGGCTTTTACAACTAAAAGCCTGTATCCTACAACGTCTGCAGACAAAAGATGATTTATCAGAGTGTTACCACTCTGTTCTTTATGATACTGCTATCAACACTCTATCCACTGAGCCACAGCCGCCTTCCCGCCTTATCAGGGTGTTACCACTCTGTTCTTTATGATACTGCTATCAACACTCTATCCACTGAGACTTATATTGTTGGACAGAGTATTTTAAGAGGATATGGTAGACATGATATCAGCAATACTTCCAGTCAGTATATTACAAGCTAACATGACTAGCTAATGTCACACTGTGTGAACTAAAATACTTGTTGTATTACTACATCATACATGCTTGGTCCAAATCACTGCTAAAATTAATTATTTTTGAAAATGTATAGTAAATAAACACTCAGCCATGCATGAAATAACATAGCAAAAGAATACGGGTAATGTTTGCCCCATGTTGTCCCTTAGAAGTGTAGTGATACAAACATGATTTTTATTCAAAAAGTAAGAAAGTAAAAATTAGAATTGGTGTTGATCCAAAACTGGTTAATTGAGGAATACCTGGAATCCTGAATAGTTAAAGTAATTTATTGCAAAGATATTTACAATTAAAACTAATTCGGGTCACTTTTGAGGCATGTTGGTTGTATGTTGTGTAACAAAGGGTTAACATGACAGCTGTGATATTCACTCTTTTGACAGAGCACCAGTGGACAGTGAGGACTATGGAAGAGATGATGTGATGGCTTTGTGTGGAAAGCTGCTGATGCCAGCCTGTGTCCCTCTCATCAGTCTCTCCAGGCAGCACCCAGCTATTCTTCTTCCATCTTGCAGATGAAAATACTTTGATATGTGAGTAATAACTAACTTGTGTCTAACATAATATTGAATCTGGTTTAGTAAAGTATTTACAAATACCACACATGTACAGGACAATCAGACCTTGTTCAACAAAGATCATCAGACAATTGTTTTGTCTTGAGGTACAGCCGCAGCAGAGAGTCTGAGTTTGAAGAAAACACTAAAATTTTATTTAGTGTTGTTTAATCAATCAATATTTACTGGTCTTGAATTTCCTCACTGGATTACAAAATGCTCGAATCTTATTGTACAGGGACATTATGCAGATTTAATCACCTGAAGATGAAAATATAGATTCAGCGATATGTACCATTTTAAGGAAATAGACTGTTAGTGGTATTGACCGAAGCTCCGCAGCTGTAGCTAAGCGCTGCTAATGAAAACTCAAGTGCTCAATTTGTTGGTTTTTCTTTTTTATTAAGAATTGACCAAGCATATCTTCCTCTTCCAAATCCCAGTTGTACTTCGCTAACACGCAGTGCCTGGGAGGGTGCGTTTGATTGTTCCCACCCTTACCTCATTTATGGACTAGGTCATGTTAGACAAGCAATCCAGTGTTTAGTTTTAGGGTAAGCTCCATTGTTTGTTTTTTTATTTATTCACTTTAAGAGAAAGGGATTTCAGAAACAAGTCTCACAAGTTTGGCTCGAGGTAAAATTAACAAAAGCTAACTGTTGTTAGACTATGTTCCCCCCTTCTAAACTTATGAAATAATCAATGCCCTTGGGATGCTCTCAATAGTGTGTGTGTGTGTGTGTGTGTGTGTGTGTGTGTGTGTGTGTGTGTGTGTGTGTGTGTGTGTATGTGTGTGTGTGTGTGTGGTCCATCATACAAGATTTAGGGGATCTATTGGCAGCTGCTGATAATAACATCCATCATTATGGTTTACTAATAGATATCACTTCAGCAGGAACCTACGCCAGGATCCTGTTTGTGGACTTCAGCTCTGCCTTCAACACCATCATCCCGGCTCTGCTGCAGGACAAGCTCTCCCAGCTGCAGGTGGATCACAGACTTCCTGTCTGACAGGAAGCAGCACGTGAGGCTGGGGAAACACGTCTCTGACCCCCGGACCATCAGCACCGGTTCCCCTCAAGGCTGCGTTCTTTCCCCTCTGCTCTTCTCCCTGTACACCAACAGCTGCACCTCCAGTCACCAGTCTGTCAAGCTTTTATTTATTTAACCTTTATTTAACCAGATAAAAACATTGAGATAAAATCTCATTTTCAATGCTGACCTGGCCAAGAAGCTATGTTACACATAACACATAACACAAACATATAAAATACAGAGAACATAACTAAGAAAACAAAAGACGAAAAAGCAGTCACTACATTGTGCACATTAGGACAGTAAAAAAAGTACACTACTTGTTACTGCAAGAGCAGCTGGTGGTGAGGACTTCAGACAACTTCAATTTAAAACATGATATAGAGACAAGTGCCATCAGTTTGAGGCTTGATTGAAGGTCATTCCAAGACCAAGGACCATAATAAGAAAGACTCCTTTTTCCAGCCTCAGTCCGTACAGCAGGTACCTGGAACCGTATCCAGGCACTGGGTCTGAGGTTGTAAGAGTCGCAAACTGGGGCAAATCTGACACATATGTAGAGTGGAAGCTTACCTAAAATGGCTTTATACATTAATAAAAACCAGTGCTGCATCCTACGCATAGTAAGTGAGGACCATCCAGTTAGGCTATACAGTGTGCAATGATGAGTCCTATAGGGTGCATTTGATATGTAACGCAGTGCAGCATGGTAAAGTGGGTCAAGTTTGGCCAAAACAGTGGGACAGGCAAATCTATAAATGGTATCACTGTAGTCCAGCTGGGACAGGAATAAGCCAGAGACCAACCTTTTACGGGATGAAATTGAAAAACAACATTTAAGTCTGAAAAGGAAGCCAAGAGTGAATTTCAATGTCTTTGTTAAAACTTCAATATGGTGTTTAAAGTTCAGATTACTGTCCAACCAAAAGCCCAGATAATTGTAGGTATCAACAAACTCAACAAAAACGCCATCAAGGGTGTCAATGGAGAGGCAAGAGGAGGACGCTGACTTGGGAGCAAAAAGCATTGCTCCTGAAGTTCAGACGACACCACCCTCATCGGACTCATCTCTGGTGGGACGAGTCGGCCTACAGGTGGGAGATGGACCATCTGGTGACCTGGTGTGGGGAAAACCACCTGGAGCTCAACGCTCTCAAGACAGTGGAGATGGTTGTGGACTTTAGGAAGAACGCAGCCCCACCCGCCCCCATCACTCTGTGTGACTCCCCAGTAACTGCTGTGGAGTCTTTCCGCTTCCTGGGCACCATCATCGCCCAGGACCTCAAATGGGAGCAGAACAGCAGCTCCCTCATCAAAAAAGCCCAGCAGAGGATGTTCTTCCTGAAGCAGCTGAAGAAATTCAACCTGCCAAAGACGATGATGGTGAACTTCTACACCTCCATCATGGAGTCCATTCTCACCTCCTCCATCACCATCTGGTACGCTGCAGCCACAGACAAGGATAAGGGCAGGCTGCAGCGTGTCATCCGCTCAGCAGAGAAGGTGATCGGCTGCAATCTGCCATCCCTCCACGACCTGCATGCCTCCAGGACCCTGAGGCGGGCAGGGAAGATAGTGGCCGACCCCTCCCACCCTGGACACAAACTGTTCACCCCCCTCCCCTCTGGCAGGAGGCTGCGCTCCATCAGGACCAAAACCTCTCTCCATCAGGACCAAAACCTCTCTTCATCAGGACCAAAACCTCTCTCCATCAGGACCAAAACCTCTTGCCACCTCAACAAGGCCCCCCCACTGACACTTTACCTCATCCACAACGCAGACTCTATGCATTACATAATGGAGATCACAGGATGGTAAATAATGCAATGTTTAAATATTGCTTACTGCACATATTTTATATTCTATAATTTATTGCATTCTATTTCGATGTATATTACTGCTTTATTTTATTGCTATCTTACTATATTTTTATTACATTGTTCTTAATATAGTTCGCTATCTGTGTACTTTTTTTGATTTTTGTTTTTGATTTGTATGTATGCACCACGACACCTAGTCAAATTCCTCATACGTGTGAACCTACCTGGCAATAAACCCGTTTCTGATTCTGATCTTTTTGTCCTCTAGGTCAGTGGTTCCCAAACTTTTTGTGCCCAAGGAACACCAAAGGACAAGTAAAAATCTCAAGGCACACCTATTGTGCAACATAGCCCTTATAACACGTGTTATCACTCATATCATGTAAAATATCTGTAAATGTGCATAATTATTTACTAATGCCAAATAAAATGTGACAAAGACAACTATATTACTCATGAAATATTTATTAACGAAATATTTCAGAAATTAATTTGAAACTTTATCAAATTAGGCTTCATCAAAGCAGCAACACACTCATTTAAACCAGACAGGTCACAAAATAAAAAATTGTGGAGGATCAGGCTTTGGTGGTCGGCTCCCATCTCGGCGCACAGCTGGGAGAAGAGGCGAGATTTCATGTAATTCACCATCTGCACAGCCTGATTCAGCACCTCAGTCAACTCCGGGGGCATGGTTTTGGCAACTAATGCATCAAAATGCAGTGGTTTGTCACGATATGTGGGTTTTGTGCTCTCACCTTAGCAATAAATTCTTTCACTCTCCCCGTCATGCTTGCCGCACCATCTGTGCAAAGACTGACGCACCTATTCCAGGTCAGACTGTTCTCTTTTAACACTAGAACCGCCAGAGGTCGCTGTATACCTAAAACCGCCAACGGGTAATGTACTGTTCTCGTTTCAATGTATGGATATTGAAACTTAACAGCCAGCTAAACTCTCCTCAGCATCATTCCTCCAAGGAACAGGCAGGTGTTGTATTTGGCAGGGATTTTAATGATAAGAAGTGTGAAACTGAAACAAAATACATTTCTCCATAAGTACACATAAAACAATGATATGTTCTTAACATTTACAGAATAAATGTACTTTTTGCAAGAACAGGTTATTGCAGGTAAATATGCAATTCAACATTACACAGCATTGCGTAACACACTATAACACCGCAACAAGTTCTTACACAAATAATAATTATCCTTACTACAAAATTATATTACCACAAATAATATCAAACACTTGTAGCTAAGATAATAATTAGTAACTTGACTTACTGATAATGCCACGTTTTGGGCTTAGAACGAAGGATGGATGGGGATTCTGCAGTGAGTGCTCCCATTACATGCTTATTGCATTAGTGTCCATTAGTGATGTGTCGGTCGCGAACGAGCCGATTCTTTTGAACGGCTCTTTGGTACGAACGAGGGGAACCGAGTCGTACTTGGTGAGAGCCGTTCTTCTTATCGTTCAATCAAAGTTGGTCCGCACTCACTGCCTGCCAAAATTCACTCGCCTTTTAAAAAGCTTGATTTTGTTCCCCAAACGTATTCTGTGAAGACCCGCCCCTACTCTGATTTGTAGGTTTCAGCACGAGGAGTTAGGTGGGGTGGGTCTTAACGGAATACGCGAGAGAGAGAAGTCATAACAAGTGGTACTGGACAGATAGACGACGTGTTTTTCGGATGTAAAATGAGCCAAACGCGAAAACGCAGCAGCATTTGGATGCACTTCAACCAAAACCCAGGCAGTGATAAAGCGCACCATTTGTAAAGGCAAAATATCCTTTAAAGCAGGGTCAACAAATAATCTCCATCGCCACTTAAAAACACACTACTAATATTAAGAGTTGCGTGAATTTCATTCAAGGCAAGGCAACTTTATTTACTTAACACATGCAGAGGGTAAATTCAAAGTACATTCACTGACATGAATGACATGGATATGGCGCCACCTTGTGTCATGTTTACAATGCAGATTATTGACATTAGGTCTGGCAATGCAGTCAATCATTATCCTGGTGATTATTTCGCAGATAAACCTAGTAACCCCGCCCCCTTTTTAAAAAAACGGCTCTTTTGAACGGCTCTTTTGAACGGCTCTTTGAAAGGAACGGAGCCATAAGATCCGGCTCCCTTCAAAGAGCCATAATTCCCATCACTAGTGTCCATGTGTAAAAGGACTTCCTGGAACTTAAGGAAGTGGTCATAGCCACAAAGGAAATGCCATCTCTTTCAAAGTACATTTCAAAATAAAAGCTGCCTTCTAACTGCTAATACATTCCTATTTGTGTTCCATGACAGGTAACATTTACCCGCTATAGAGTGGCGAAGTCACGCCCATCTACTTCCGCCCCATGGGACCTTATTTCGGAAAAATAATGTATTGAAGTCAATGGAGAGAGAAAACTTATCTTTCGATCCCGTTTGAATTGTGCCATGAATTACACATATGATGTTTGTCAATCTTAAAACATCATTTCCATGTCAAAAAAGTCACAGTTTGTCGTAAAACTGAAATATAAGAGTATGAAAAATACACGCAACTAGAAAGACTACAAATCCCAGAGTCGCGTAAGTGATGTCACAATTGTTTTCCTCCACTAAGAGATAGCTAAGATCAGCGCCATATAGATAGAATCTATCTATATGGCGCTGGCTAAGATAAGATAACTTTAACAAGATGCCTGTGTGATTAGTACCAGGTTGTTATTATACCAGCAATGGGTCTTGCTCGTTCTTTCGCTTCCCGTCTGATGAAAGGACCAGGAGTGTCTAGATCAAGCTAGCTAGTAGCTAGCACGTTCGTTAGCATTACAGCCTTGTCATTTGTATTAGCCTTAACATGAAGTAACATTAAGTAACCCAAAATGTTAAACAGTAAGAGTAGTAGTCATATTTCGTGAACCCTTTGAAGAGTACTGTCACCGGTGTGATCATTCTATAATACACAATTTAAGCCCGGGGGAGAAATGCTAACGCTAACGCTAGCATCGACGATCTTCTCTACTTCATGCTATCTGCACAAATGGTTGACATTAAACATTAAAACGACCAGGCAGTTCAGAGAGAATCAAAGGCAGGCAGGCAGCTTTGCATGACATTCTTCAGGACGTGTTTCATTGTGGTGATAGTGAGGGTAGTCAATCGTTTTGTTGACAAGACAGTAGTGACGGCCATCTTGGTGACGTGTGTTGTTGACCAGAGATGTAGTTCATTGAGCGTTTCACACAAACAAATGTGTTACTTCACAGTTTTACGACACATTTTTTTTTTTTTTACTTGCAAAATTATCTTTTAAATTGACAAACATCATATGTGTAATTCGTGGCACTATTCAAACGGGATCGAAAGATAATCTTTCTCTCTCCATTGACTTCAATACATAATTTTTCCGAAATAAGGTCCCATGGAGGTCCACCGGAAGGGGAGGGACTTCGCCACTCTATTGATTTTCAAGGTACAATGTTCTTTTATTTATCATGCAGAACAGTGAGTTTTGATCGCACAGGGATGAAACTTATACCAATAGAATCTGTGGACTCTCAGCTTTTCATATGATATAGTTTGTGCAGATAGCATGAAGTATAAAATATCGCTACCAGTGCTGATTTAAACACTTGGTGTTAGACTTGTGTTTTGTTTAGGTACAAATCTCTCTCTATCTCTCTCTATCTATCTATAACTACACTGTAAAAAAAGATCGTAATTTTACAGGAAATAACTGTACATTTTTATAGTAATTATCATGTTTTTTTAAATAACTTGCAAAATCCTGTAAAATGACAGATATTAACTATAAATTAACAACCCAAAACATTATTTTAAGTATTTTGACAATAACAACAAATAACGATTATTTCATTTTTTTTACAGTAAATTTACTATATAATATTTACAGTATTTTTGCACTTTCAGAAAATACATGCAGATGTACGTAAAATAAAAAGTATTATCTGTAATTAAATATGTAACTCGTAATATAAAAGTGTATTACTATTATAAGACTTTAAGATATTTCTTTGTAATTTTAAGGTAAACATAAAACTGTAAAAAAAAGCATCAAATAAAAAAAACGTAAAATGTAAGTAAAACATTTTTACATAAATAATTTACTCAATATTCGATTGAATCCACCACAAACACAAAATATCCAATGTTGAAACAAAAGTAAATAAATATGTTTTCATTAAATTCCTAACTTACTATATTGTAAACATCTACAGTTGACAATATCATTAAAAAAAATAAAAATCTTAGAAAGTGGAGAAATCTCTGCAGGGAGGACCCAGGTTTAAAACACACACTGTTATTTACTCAACAATAAGTCACAGTTATCCTTGTTTTATTTATGTGATCTGTTGCTGTGTTTTTTTCCCATTGGTCAATATACAGTAATAAGCCTTAGTCTTACATGCAGTATAATGTGCATGGTTTTCGGATTCTGGCCGACAGCCAGAGCTACGGCACTTGAAATAGAATTCAGCCATAACACGGCAGACAAGTCAGGCATGTTTGGAATGAGTCCACAACACTCCTGATTGGTTAATATAAACTTAATCGAAGAAACCTGCCAATGAGAACTGCCCGCGCCTGTCGTTCACATTTGAAACATTCACGTCAGTTAGAGCGGGTCTCCTCCTGCGGAGCTACAGCTGTCTGCCCCTTTCACACCGGCGCTTTTCCAGCTCCGGCTCGGAGCTGCAGGAGTTTATGGATTAATGGATTAATATCGGGATCGTTTTACATCTACACGTTAAATATGAGCATCGGGACGTCAACAAAGAACAGAAGACTTGAGATCTGGTGAGTCCTGCAACTGTAATGGAGTTAAACATCTATTTAGATAATCCTTAGTTTGTGAATGTTTTATTTTTTATTTAAGGTTACGTTTCTTCTTCTAGTTAGCTGAGTTTGCCTCATTAATAGGTTGTTAAATGTTAAGAAGCCCTGAGATGCTGTTTCTTGCAAGATGTTGCGCCCGGGAAATCTGGTTTAACAGGTGGCTGCTAACGTTAGCTTACAGCTTATTGCAGTGCTGCCGCTCCACCCTCTCATCTCCAACACGGGAGAATTACACATAAACATGCAGCGGGGTGTCACAGTGTTGTCGCCAAGTTTAATGTAAAGTTTCACAGCTTTCTTACAGCGGAATCCAGTTTGTTAATGTTCAGTAGCCAACAGCTAGCATAGCATAAACAGCTAACCGCTAACGTTCGGCTAACTTGCTAGTTAGCTCTGCTCTATATATTACAAGCTAACATTGTGAAGTCAACTTGGAGAATCCACAGGAGAGCAAAGGGTTAAAAAGTCGGGCTGATTGACAGAGTGGCAGCTGTCTGTAATCAGTCCCTAATGGCTAATCAGCGTCGCTGCAGCTTTAAAAGCACCACACCTGAAAGGAGGGCGGTAATTCAAAGCTGGAGAGGGACAAACTAAAGAGCGTGCGTCCAGCAGCAGCAACGAACCAGCAGAAGAAACTACAAAGAAGCAGCACTGGTGCAGCCATAAAAAGCTGGAGAGGCGGCCGGTGAGAGACGAACTGTGTGGTTAGAGAAGAGTCATACAACTTGCCGTTCGTGGCGCACGTTAGAATGTATAGAATGTACGTTCTAGTTCAGTGTCATTTGTTTGTTTGATGTCCTCAAGCTAAAGCAACATGATTGTTGAGTTAAAAACGAATGTGATTTGTTTATTGAGAGATGTGGTTTGATAGAAACGGTTTGAATGCTGCTAAAAATTCAGTCTATTATATTTGCATTTTTAATGAGACTGCATAAGTTAAAAACTGTTTAAAAACATAATTCGTAAAAATACACTAAGAAAGGAAAAACAATATTCACAAGTGTTAAAAAATATATGTAAAGCATGTATTTTTGCATTTATTATTTCATGTGCATTGTATTTACAGTAATTATTTTTATTTTTCATTTAAGGTTTTTCACCTTACAACCTTACTACATATGCTGTACTGCAAACAACAAAAACTAAAATAAAGAAGAACTCAAAAGAAAACAAAGTTGTGGTCATTGTATGAGTGAAACCCAGTGAAAACCTCCTATGGACTGTACCATCCCTTTCAAGCGGGGAAACTGCAAAAATACCCAAGGGCTTGACAGTGAAAAACCGGGGCTGTAAGCTGGAACAGTGAAAACAGTGACCTGGAAAAAGATAAAAAACCACCCTGCAAACAGTCAGTGGACCCAAATCCAACATGGCTGATCAAACAGTCAGGAAAACAGTTGAGCAGCTCAAAAATGAGCGAACTGCTGCAAAACGATCCTTCACACGACTAGCTAACAGTATCATCAGAACTCACGACGGCATGTCAGAAGACCAGCTCCAATATAGCTTCAATAAACTCTCTATGGGAGCCGACAAAGTCATGGAAACCAATGACGAAGTCATGGCAGAGGTCATTGCAGTGAAGGAGGCAGAGCTGAAAGAGGAGGAGTCAGTCGAACTAACCGAACAGCAAGAAGCCGACATAGCAAGGACCACAAATGAATGTGACTTAAAGCTGAAGGAGGTTGGAGAGCTACTTAGAGACATGCTTTGGCAAAAGTTTGGAGATGAACTGTGCACAGCTGTAGAACTAGCAGAAGCTGAGTGTGAGCGTGTCGCTCGAGTACGTCCTGATGGCAACCATGAGGCCTACGAATTCATGCTCAGCCATCTGAAGTCACTGGTGGGGACCGCAAAGGAAGCTCATTGCAAGTGGCAGCAGTGGGTTCCAGTGGAAGACCAAATGGAGTTCCGCAATCGGTTGAAAGAGATCGAACAGGAAGCAACCAGTCTGATTTCCAGAAAAGCTGAGTTCATCATGGCGAGACGACATGAAGACACAAGGTCAGGATCAACAAATACTGCCAGTCATCCCATCTTTACCCCAACCATTAGGCTGAAACCCACAGCTCTCCCCAGATTCTGGCTACAAGCGTGATTTTCACAGGTGGAGAAGAGACTGGGAGTCGCTCCAAAAACAGGGAGAACCAACCGGCTCCAAAGAAGTGAAAAAGATACAGTTGCTAGACAGTCTCGATGACAGGATCAAGAAAGACTTTCACCTCACTACTTATAACACCGCAGATGACATTCTCCGTGTCTTGGAGAACCGCTATGGCAATCGAACGGCTATTGCCATTGAAATAGTGGAAGACCTTCAGAAGATGTCTTCTGTCAGAAGTAGCCAACCAAGGAAAATTGTCGAGTTGATTCAAGCCGTGGAGAAAGCACTCTGGGACCTGAGTGACCTCGGAGACACAGGCGCCATAAAGAATCCTCTCGTAACAAAATCGATAGAGAGTAAACTCCCTGAGTCCCTTAAGAAGGAGTGGCTTGTTTATGTAGCCGATCCAAAAAATGGTGTGACACCAGAGAAAAGGTTTGATTATCTCTTGGCGTTTCTCAAGCAGCAAGAGACTATCTACGAGGAGCTCGAGCAGCTACGAGATGAGGAGCCAAGTAAACCAAGTAAGCCGAGTTGGAAAGACACCAGAATTGAGCAGAAAAGTGCCAGAACCAAGTCTACAAAGTCAGCTGATGACCAAGGCTGTGTAGTCTGCGGCGATGTCAAACACAAGAGGAAGCTCTACTTCTGCAAGCAGTTCAGGGCTCTGAGTGTAGCAGAAAGGAAGACTTCAGTAAAGAAGTTGGGTGCGTGTACAAGATGCCTTGAGGTTCACGACGACCAGTCATCCTGCAAACCTGGCTTTCTATGCAGAAACGAGGACTGCAGAGATGGAGAGGCTGAGCATCACTACTACCTCTGTCCCAAATCTGTGTCAAAGAGGTCTGGAGACAAATCTGAAAAGGATAAAGGCAAAAAGAAGTACACAGAGGGTCAAGAAGATTTCATCAAAAATCTCCCACCAGACCTAGCAAAGCAGTGTAGGGAGGCTTTCTCAAATGTTGCCTCCAGAGTCTTCAAAACCTCAAATGACCAACAAAGTCTACTTGAAAAGAGTGGAATGCAAGAGCTTCCAGTGATCATGATGCTACTCGTCGTCACAGCTAACGCCGGACAGAAAGTCGGAACACTCATCGACTTAGCATCTGACACAAATTACATCACTCACAGAGCGGCCAGCCGCCTGGATCTCAAGAGTGAAGATATCATGCTCGTTGTACACGGAGTTGGCGGAATGAAGGTTCAAGTAAAGACAAAGCGCTATCTCCTCAAAATCCGTGTATCCACCCCCAAGGGCACACTGAGAGCACATCAATTGGTTTGCTATGGGCTTGACAACATTGCAGACGTCCACAAAAGTGTGACACCTGAGCAACTGCAGCCATTCTTCCCAGACGTACCTCTTGATGAGCTTGTGAGGCCCAAAGAAGTCGAGCTTCTCATTAGCCACAGAGAAGGCCAGCTAGCTCCTCAGAGGATCAGAGTCGTGGGAGACCTCGTACTGTGGGACGGACCACTCGGGACAACAGTTGGAGGAACCCACCCCAGACTGTTTGAGGAGGTTGAAGTGTCAGCCCACATGTCAAAGACGCACTTTGCAAGATCAATGAGAGAAGCAGCTGTGAAATATGAAGAGCTCACTAACCCCATTCCAGAACAAAACCCCTCAAGCAAAGAAGCAGCTGAAATACAGGGATCAACTGTTTCGACCAGCAAAGAGAGTTTCCTGAAATGGTGGCAATGGGACAGCATTGGCGCAGCATGCGAGCCCAGATGTGGAGGCTGCCGGTGCGGAAACTGCCAGCCCGGTGGTAAAGAAATGACCCTTGCCGAGGAAAGGGAGCTTGAGATGGTAAAGGATGGACTCACCTATGTCATGAGCGATGATCACAGCAGAGAACCACATTGGCATGCAAAGTATCCCTGGCTAGAGGATCCAGCCTCACTGCCGAACAACAGAGGTGCAGTTGAAGCAACATTCCTAAGAACAGAGAAGCAGCTAGCCAAAGCACCAGAGTGGAAGTCTGCCTACAAAGCTCAAGTGCATGACATGGTCGACAGAGGAGCTGCAATCAAGTTGACTAAAGAGCAGATCATGACCTGGAAAGGACCAGTATGGTTCGTGAGTCACCTTATTGCACCAAACCCACACTCTACAACAACCCCAGTAAGACTCGTCTGGAACAGCAGTCAAAAGTTCAGAGGCACCAGCATGAACGACTTGCTGATGAAAGGGCCAGACGTCCTTAACCAGATACGTGCTGTCCTCCTGAGGTTCAGAGGGGGAACCAACGCTGCCTTAGGGGACATCAGGAAAATGTACAATTCTGTATGGTTGGAAGATAGAGAGATGCACCTCCACAGGTTCCTCTGGCGGGATTCTGAGGACAAAGAGTTGGAGGAGTACGCAATCACCAGAGTCAATATTGGTGACAAGCCTGCAGGATGCATCGCACAGCTCGCAATGCGAGAAACAGCCAACCTACCTCCTTTCGCCCACCTTGAAGAGGAGCGAGAGGTACTACAAAATGATAGCTACGTTGACGACATCCTCACGTCTCACAACGACTTCGAGAAGCTCAAAACCATCACAGCAAACGTGGAGCAAATCCTGAAAGCTGGAGGTTTCCTGTTGAAGCCTTGGGTCTTCTCAGGCCAAAGTGGGAGGAAGGGGAACGACAACAAACCAATGAAGACCAAAGTTAATAACATGGTCCTCCCGAATCAAATGAGGGATGAAGATAACAAAGCGCTTGGTCTAGGCTACCTTGTGGAAGAAGACAAGATCCATGTCATGGCATCCATTAACTTCTCAAAGAGAAAGAAGAAGATGCGACTTGGCCAAGACCTTCTACTAGACCAAGTAAGAGCGCAAACCCCAAACCCTTTGACAAGAAGGAACCTCCTGAGTCAAGTCTCAGGGTTATATGATCCAGTTGGTCTGGTAACTCCTGCCAAGCAGAAGGGTGCCATCCTTGTGCGGAGAGCATTCCAGGAGGCAAAGAGCGACAACTGCCCTGTCAAAGACACCTGGGATACAGCATTGTCAGACAGCCTCAGAGAAGATGCAGTCCGACTCTTCGAAGAATATGTGCAACTCGGGCAGATTACATTCACCAGGGCCATAACGCCTCCAAGCTTCATTGGAAAACCTTGGGCAATAACATTCTCCGATGGAAGCGAGCATGCCTACGGCGCTGTGATGTACCTCCGGTGGAACACCGACCAAGGCCCATTCGTCACTCTGGTGGAGTCCAAGGCGAAACGAACTCCTTTAGACCAAAAAGGTGATGCTGTCAAGGCAGAGATGTGCGGAGCAGTGTTTGCCTCACGTCTCAAAAAGTACTTCGAGCAGCACAGCAAGATCCAAGTTGGAAAGTGGTTCCATGTGATTGATAGCCAAACAGTCCTTGGTGCAATCCAGAGAGTGAGCTATGGTTATCAGACCTTCTTCGCAAACAGAATCGGAGAGATCCAGAACACAACAGCGATCCAAGACTGGTGGTGGGTTCCTGGTCCTCTCAATATTGCTGACATCATAACCAGAGGGGCCAGTCCTCAAGACCTGGATGAAAGTTCAGAATGGCAGAACGGACCAACGTTCTTGAAGTTACCAGTGGATGAATGGCCAATGAAATCTGCCAAAGATTTGGTGACAGCTGCCAGAGACAGTGTTAACAGATTGCAAAAGAAAACGTTTGTTGCAGCACTAACCAGAGTTAAGGCCAAGGCACAAGTGCCATCAGATCCAAAGGATGCCAACACACAAAACCCATCAGAACTAAAGCTAGATCAGGAACAAACCCAAACACACCCAAAAAGGCCACCAGCAGGATCAGCTGTTCTAAACCTTGTGAACGTCAAGCGGTTCAGCAACCTAAGTCGACTCGTCAAGACAGTTGCTTGGATTTGGAGAGCAGCAAAGAAGTGCATTAGAGGGAAACAGCAAACTGCAAACAGTCCAAAGTGGGAGGCAGTGCCGTCTTCACAAGTCATCTCAGTGAAAGAGAGAGAAGACGCCCTAAGAGACATCTTTCTTGCGGTTCAACAAGGTGCATCCTTCCCAAGTACAACCACAGACAGGCTGGTGGTGTGCAGAGACCAAGAGACTGGCTTGTTGGTCTGTGGGGGTCGCGTGCAGATCTTCAATGAAGATAAAGTTGCTGTCCCTATCTTGTCGTATGAAGCCTGGGTATCAACGCTGTTAGCACGAGAAGCCCACGAGGAGAACCACGATGGAGTGGCCGGAACCTTGCTCAAGATGAGGAGGAGAGCATGGGTCGTGAAGGGTCGGAGGATTGCTCAGAAGGTGGTCGAAAACTGCATGCTCTGCAGAAAAACGAAAGCAAAAAGATGCCAGCAAATAATGGGTGATCTACCTCCAGAGAGGACAGAACCAGCTGCCCCCTTCGAATACACAACAGTAGACCTCTTCGGACCTTACCAAGTCAAGGATGATGTCAAGAAAAGAGTGTCACTGAAGGTTTGGGGAGTTGTGTTTTGTTGCATGGCTTCCAGAGCTATTCACACAGAGCTGGTGAACTCTCAATCCAGTGAAAGTTTCCTGTTCGCCTACCAGAGGTTCACAGAACTACAAGGTCATCCAAAGAAGATCTGGTCAGATCCAGGTACTAACTTTGTAGGGGCTAAGCCAGTCCTAGAAGAACAGTACCGATTCCTTGCCAATCTTGACAAAGCTACACTAGAAGAGAGAGCTGCCAAGAATGGCACAGAATGGACATGGAAAATTCATCCAGCCGATTCTCCACACCGGAACGGTGCTGCAGAAGCTGCTGTGCGCATCATCAAGAGAGCACTGCAGAGTCTGGGAGGAGAGTCGGGGCCAAGTTGGAGTGAATTCCAAACAACTCTCTACATGGCAGCCAATCTTACGAATGGAAGACCAATTGACGCCAGAACACAGAGCCGAGAAGACAGCATTCAGTTCATCACTCCTAACTGTCTCCTGCTCGGACGAGCATCGCAGAGTGGAGATGTCAGAACATTTGACTTCAGTGACTATCCCTACAAAAGGCTTAAAGAAATGCAAGCGCAAGTGAACAAGTTCTGGAGGCACTGGAGTCAACTCGCTGGCCCTAACCTATTCGTAAGGAACAAGTGGCATACAGCCAAGAGAAATGTCGCAGTCGGAGACATCGTCTGGATTGCAGACCAAAACGCCCTGAGGGGTCAGTTCAGGATTGCAAGAGTGGTCAGTGTCAACTCGGACAGCAAAGGAATTGTGAGGGATGTCAACGTCAGAACCTTCCCAAGCTACCCTGTTCCTGTCACAAGGCCTACCACAGCAAAAGCAAATCACCAAACATCGAAAAAACTCAAAGAAGAGATCCCAGCGACAGTTCTTCACAGAGACGTCAGGCGACTGGTCGTCTTGCTTCCCACTGAAGAGCAGAACAAATCGTCTGACCCAAGTTTACCTTTGTAACATGCGACCTCCCAGGTGTCTCCACTGGAAAGTCGAGTGGGAGGTGTGAAGTCAACTTGGAGAATCCACAGGAGAGCAAAGGGTTAAAAAGTCGGGCTGATTGACAGAGTGGCAGCTGTCTGTAATCAGTCCCTAATGGCTAATCAGCGTCGCTGCAGCTTTAAAAGCACCACACCTGAAAGGAGGGCGGTAATTCAAAGCTGGAGAGGGACAAACTAAAGAGCGTGCGTCCAGCAGCAGCAACGAACCAGCAGAAGAAACTACAAAGAAGCAGCACTGGTGCAGCCATAAAAAGCTGGAGAGGCGGCCGGTGAGAGACGAACTGTGTGGTTAGAGAAGAGTCATACAACTTGCCGTTCGTGGCGCACGTTAGAATGTATAGAATGTACGTTCTAGTTCAGTGTCATTTGTTTGTTTGATGTCCTCAAGCTAAAGCAACATGATTGTTGAGTTAAAAACGAATGTGATTTGTTTATTGAGAGATGTGGTTTGATAGAAACGGTTTGAATGCTGCTAAAAATTCAGTCTATTATATTTGCATTTTTAATGAGACTGCATAAGTTAAAAACTGTTTAAAAACATAATTCGTAAAAATACACTAAGAAAGGAAAAACAATATTCACAAGTGTTAAAAAATGTATGTAAAGCATGTATTTTTGCATTTATTATTTCATGTGCATTGTATTTACAGTAATTATTTTTATTTTTCATTTAAGGTTTTTCACCTTACAACCTTACTACATATGCTGTACTGCAAACAACAAAAACTAAAATAAAGAAGAACTCAAAAGAAAACAAAGTTGTGGTCATTGTATGAGTGAAACCCAGTGAAAACCTGCTATGGACTGTACCATCCCTTTCAAGCGGGGAAACTGCAAAAATACCCAAGGGCTTGACAAACATGACTAGCTAATGTCACACTGTGTGAACTAAAATACTTGTTGTATTACTACATCATACATGCTTGGTCCAAATCACTGCTAAAATTAATTATTTTTGAAAATGTATAGTAAATAAACACTCAGCCATGCATGAAATAACATAGCAAAAGAATACGGGCAATGTTTGACCCATGTTGTCCCTTAGAAGTGTAGTGATACAAACATGATTTTTATTCAAAAAGTAAGAAAGTAAAGATTAGAATTGGTGTTGATCCAAAACTGGTTAATTGAGGAATACCTGGAATCCTGAATGGTTAAAGTAATTTATTGCAAAGATATTTACAATTAAAACTAATTCGCGTCACTTTTGACGCGTGTTGGTTGTATGTTGTGTAACAAAGGGTTAACATGACAGCTGTGATGTTCATTCTTTTGACAGAGCACCAGTGGACAGTGAAGACTATGGAAGAGAAGATGTGATGGCTTTGTGTGGAAAGCTGCTGACGCCAGCAGCACCCAGCTATTCTTCCATCTTGCAGATGAAAATACTTTGATATGTGAGTAATAACTAACTTGTGTCTAACATAATATTGAATCTGGTTTAGTAAAGTATTTAAAAATACCCCACATTGTACATGTACAGGACAATCAGACCTTGTTCAACAAAGACAAAAGTGTGTGTGTGTGTGTGTGTGTGTGTGTGTGTGTGTGTGTGTGTGTGTGTGTGTGTGTGTGTGTGTGTGTGTGTGTGTGTGTGTGTGTGTGTGTGTGTGTGTGTGTGTGTGTGTGTGTGTGTGTGTGTGTGTGTGTGTGTGTGTGTGTGTGTGTGTGTGTGTGTGTGTGTGTGTGTGTGTGTGTGTGTGTGTGTGTGTGTGTGTGTGTGTGTGTGTGTGTGTGTGTGTGTGTGTGTGTGTGTGTGTGTGTGTGTGTGTGTGTGTGTGTGTGTGTGTGTGTGTGTGTGTGTGTGTGTGTGTGTGTGTGTGTGTGTGTGTGTGTGTGTGATCATACAAGATTTAGGGGATCTATTGGCAGCTGCTGATAATAACATCCATCATTATGGTTTACCAGCACCTGGACACAGCAGGAACCTACGCCAGGATCCTGTTTGTGGACTTGAGCTCTGCCTTCAACAGCATCATCCCAGCTCTGCTGCAGGACAAGCTCTCCCAGCTGCAGGTGGATCACAGACTTCCTGTCTGACAGGAAGCAGCACGTGAGGCTGGGGAAACACGTCTCTGACCCCCGGACCATCAGCACCGGTTCCCCTCAAGGCTGCGTTCTTTCCCCTCTGCTCTTCTCCCTGTACACCAACAGCTGCACCTCCAGTCACCAGTCTGTCAAGCTCCTGAAGTTCAGACGACACCACGCTCATCGGACTCATCTCTGGTGGGGACGAGTCTGCCTACAGGTGGGAGATGGACCATCTGGTGACCTGGTGTGGGGAAAACCACCTGGAGCTCAACGCTCTCAAGACAGTGGAGATGGTTGTGGACTTTAGGAAGAACGCAGCCCCACCCGCCCCCATCACTCTGTGTGACTCCCCAGTAACTGCTGTGGAGTCTTTCCGCTTCCTGGGCACCATCATCACCCAGGACCTCAAATGGGAGCAGAACAGCAGCTCCCTCATCAAAAAAGGACCAAAACCTCTCTCCATCAGGACCAAAACCTCTCTCCATCAGGACCAAAACCTCTCGCCACCTCACCAAGGCCCCCCCACTGACACTTTACCTCATCCACAACGTAGACTCTATGCATTACATAATGGAGATCACAGGATGGTAAATAATGCAATGTTTAAATATTGCTTACTGCACATATTTTATATTCTATAATTTATTGCATTCTATTTCGATGTATATTACTGCTTTATTTTATTGCTATCTTACTATATTTTTATTACATTGTTCTTAATATAGTTCGCTATCTGTGTACTTTTTTTTATTTAATTTTTTTATTTATATGTATGCACCACGACACCTAGTCAAATTCCTCATACGTGTGAACTTACCTGGCAATAAACCTGTTTCTGATTCTGATCTTTTTGTCCTCTAGGTTGCACTGCCACGTCTACAGTAGCGCAGAATGGACAGAGGAAACATGATTGGGCCTCAAGTTTTTTGCAGCCAATATACATTCTACAAACTTGGGATAGGAGGGTGAGTGAACAAGTTATCCATTGGTTGGAACCTACATCCCCATTGTTAGACGTACTAAATCCTGCACACTGCTCCTTCAAATTGACAATGTGAACATATGTTGCCATTTTGTAATTTCTGTTATTTTCAGTTGAGAATGTTTCAAAGTACTCTTCAATTCAACTTACTTTTTGTTTCTACTGTTTATAAGTATGATGTTTAAATATGAAATGCTGTATTCATTAGTTGTACTATAATTCTACAAATATTTTTATATTTTAAGTTTTCAGAGTAATTGTTTCCTACAGAACATTTTGTGATTTTATTTAACCTGTTTGATTGGAAAATGTTAGAAAAAAGCTGTAAAATAACAGTATTCTACCTGTAGAACTTTAGGTTCTGTATTTATTTTAGTGTTTGATCATACAAATCTAATTAAAAAAAAATGTAAAAAACAGTTTTTCTCATCAGAACTTTATTTAAGGTATTTGAATGTAACATTTTAAGACAATGGATTTTGAAAAGAGAGGAAAGTTTCCTCTAAAATCTTTAAGGACAATTTCTGTATACTAATTGCTTTTGCACTTATTTCAGTTAAAGTATTTTTACTTTAATTTTATGGTTTTTGTTTGGCAGCCGCTGCTGCCAGTCATTTGACCGTTTTTTTACGGGTTTTTTGCCCGTAGAAGTTTTAGTGCTGTACTTTTATTAAAGGTTATTGACTGTAAAAAGAGAGGATAAATCTGTAAAATTACAGTGTTTGCACGTTAAAGTATTAGTGCTGTACTTTTATTAAAGGTTATTGACTGTAAAAAGAGAGGATAAATCTGTAAAATTACAGTGTTTGCACGTTAAAGTATTAGTGCTGTACTTTTATTAAAGGTTATTGACTGTAAAAAGAGCAGATAAATCTGTAAAATTACAGTGTTTTCCTGTAAAATCTTTAAGGACAATTCCCGTAAATTAATGGCTTATTCACTTTATTTCAGTTAAAGTATTTTACTTTAATTTAAGGGTTTTTGTTTGGCAGCCGCTGCTGCCAGTACTTTGACCGTTTCTTTACGAGTTTTTTGTTTACAGTGTAGAGCATGCGAACGCTGCTCTCACTCCCGGGGTGTCATGCTCACATTGTGCCCGTCTCCCTCTGGCCCTCAGACAGCAGAGAGCGGACGCTCTTGCTGCTGCTGCGGCCGAGGATGATTGGCCCGTCCAGGAGGCTTACTCCGTGGACAAAGCCCTTGATTTCCTGGATCCGAATGGCGGGCACCAGTCGGATGACTACGTCCCCTCCATTCATGGATCACCAGGTGATTCCCTCATCATCTCTCCCCTCCGGACGGAGGGGACAGATGTGGGTCCCGGCGTAGGTCCGGCGTATGAACCAGTGATCCCTTTCTCCGCCGCCACGGCTCTGCCGTCGATTGGCGGAATTCTCCTGGAACTCCCGGAGATTATCTCTAAGGCGGCCGCCTGGAGAAGTCTCCCCGTTCCCCTAGCTCAGGAGAGCTCGCCTCCGGATGACATGTCCGGGGTGTTCTCCCGGGTACACAGGGTCACTCCTGACCCGATCTGGCCACGCTTCCCGGCCATTAGGAAGTACCAAGAGGGGGCGGCGGCGGACTCTGGGGCAATGAAGGCTCCGGTAGGAACATACGTTCCCCTCACGAGGGTGGAGGGGTTCACGGATGTGGGTTTTCCGACCGTGCCTCCTCTAGAGCCGCACCTCACGGCGTTCTTTGGGGCTAAGCAGCAGGCCAGCACGGTTGCCGGACGGCGACCCATGTTGGCTGCCCACAAAGCCTACACAGCCAAATGGACAGCGTTCCAGAGTTGGTGTGAAGAGAAAGGCCTGGACCCCATCACGTGCCCCCTGCCTTACGTGCTGTCATTCCTCCAGCTGTTGCTGGACAGGAATTTGGCCTATAGCACGGTCAAAACATATGCTGCTGCCATTTCATCTTGCCACGTAGGTTTTGGGATCAGCACGGTGTTTAGTCACCCGCTGGCAAAACGTTTTTTACGTGGAGTACAGAGACTCAGACCGGTGTCACACGCTTTAGCGCCTCAATGGGATTTGGCTGTAGTGCTGCGCGCACTGAGTAAAGCTCCTTTTGAACCCTTAGATCAGGTTCCCCTGAAGTTTTTGTCAGCCAAAGTAGCTCTGCTCTTGGCTCTGACATCAGCTAAAAGGGTGAGTGATTTGTCTGCTCTCTCTGTGGCTCCGTCATGTCTTCAGATCCAAGGAGATGGCAGCTCAGCTGTTTTGCGCCCTAACCCGGTTTTTATGCCAATGGTGATCACAAGATCGTTTCGATCGAGAGTGATAACTTTGGATGGCTTCTTTCCCCCTCCTCACGCATCAGAGGAAGAAGCCACATCTCATCTCCTCTGTCCCGTGCGCACGCTGTCATGCTATACTGCACGCACGGCTGCTTTATGCAATTCCCAGCGTCTGTTTGTGCATTACAGAGAGCGCTCATTAGGGCAGCCTCTGTCTGCACAACGCCTGTCACACTGGCTGTGTGACGCTGTGTCACAGGCGTATGTCTCCTCGGGGTTGGATCCCACGGGGGAACATCAAAGCGCACAGCACCAGAGGAATTTCAACCTTTACGGCGTTGCACGGAGGAATGACAGTGGAAGACATTTGCAATGCTGCATCTTGGTCTTCCCCCTGTTCTTTTATTCGTTTTTATTTGAGGGATGTCTCCCATTCCTCTCTGACACATTCAGTACTGAATAGCCTATCAGAGTGAGTAATGTCGGGGTCTCAATTGCGTGCCCTCTCTCCTGCCTGTCGGCACTTAGAGAGCTGCCCTTTTTCCCCCCTCTTTGATCGTTTTAACAAGTGGGACTTTGGTCTCTACTTTTTATAACGACAGGTAGCCTATTTTAGCCTACTTTTTCATTCCCTGATGGAGAATATTCATTTTCTAATGCTATATTCCCTGGGAATGTGATGCTCCATTATGCATGGCGAAATGGACATGGGTTATTCCTTCCTGTACGTTTTTTTATACCCCTCCAATGGGATTTTTTGTTCGTCTCCACACCCTAGATATGCGTAGCGAGTTTCGTTCGTTTACGTGAAAGTGATGGGAGTGGAAAACTTGAAACTTTCACGTAAAAAACGGAAGTGGGCGTGGCTTCCCACATGTAGTTATTACATGTACAGCACTTTATAAATAAACCTTGATTTGATTTGATTAATCAAAATCGCGGGATCCGTGAATCCAGGTCAATGATCGAGAGAGACCAGTAGCCTACGAGTTAGTCAGCGGAACTTCACAGACTCAGATTCGCAAATCCTTACTCACTGTGCAAAACACAGCAGACTCGTGCGGACTCAGAGCCGTAACCATATAGCAGCAGATCCCGAGATCCAGCAGACTCGTCGTCATGCATGAGTCAACAGCAGACTCAGATTCGCAAATCCTGACTCACTGTGCAAAACACAGCAGAGCAGACTCGTGCGGACTCAGAGCCGTAACCATATAGCAGCAGATCCAGAGATCCAGCAGACTCGTCCTCATGCACGAGTCAACAGCAGACTCAGATTTGCCAAATCGCAAAATAACCCTTTTTTTTGTGATCAACATTTTTTATTAAAGCAAAATACACTGTGTAGCGGAGGTTAATATAACGTCAGTTTAATATGCTCGTGAAATGCAACAACTTTTCGGTTTCACCGATAGGATTTCTACGGTCTTGGTGATGCTGACTCATATGACTCAAATGACTCGTATGATCCGGATCTCTTCAATGACCGACTCAGAAGACCCTGAGGCTGTAAAAGGATCCGGATTTGCCATCTCTACAGGTCATAAAGCACAGGGTGATTCCCTACCGCTAATTTCTCCTCCATGTTTTGGAATATGAGGAAATGAACTGTGGTATGTCTCTCCCAGCATACACGCGGTTTGATTGGCTAGCGCTTGAACTGTCAGATTTGCATAAAAGGGATTTGATTGGCTGACGCTTCCACCTCAGCTTCAAAAGTTGAACATTGCTCAACTTTGAATCCTGAAAATCCTGAAAATCTCCGCTCTGCTGCCCACAATGCAGTTCGGCGAAAAGTGAGGCAAAGTGACGTCACCCCATTCAAAGTGAATGGGCAGAAGCGTTAGAAGATTTTTTTAACGCTGCTGTGTGGACGCTCCGTTATAAAAAAAAAAACACACTTTATAAAGTCAGGCAACACTAACCAGGCTTCGTGTGATTCTGTTTATTTGTACATTACTTTGACCATCCGTTCACTGTTATTGATCATTGTGGAGAGCAGGCAGACGTTTTGTTTTTTATTATAGCAGCTATCGGATGGAATCAATACATGGGCTGCACAGGTTGTCATGTCCGACTATCACAAGTAGAATCATAATGAAAAATACGCCGGTAAAATGTGCCTGTAGAAAACGGCTTAGCAAGTAGTCAGTTTAGCTTCGGTTGCTATGCTAACATCACCCATGTTATACCAGAGAAACTTTCATAACAGCGTTGTGATGCCAAACAGCGTCAATTCAGACTGACACACATTCACTTAAGGGGAACTGGGGATATGTATCAGCTGCTTGTGTGACAGTCAGACAGTGAATACTTTAGAGCCGTGTGAGCTAACCCGGAGCTAACGGGAGAATAAACTCCCGTGGAAGAGCAGCCAGCACTGCAGCGGTCGGTAAATGCCGCTGAAACACATTAATAAACAATGAACCACGGCACTCTGGAGAAAAGTATAAGGTTGGAGAAGTCGTTATTTAATTTAATCTGGCTTCGTATGATTAAAAGCAACACGATCATCGACCCGACGCAGTCCCCCGTTGTTGTGAGCTCCGTTGGGGAGAAAATCAGCGATGTAAACGGTGACGTCATGACGCAGCAGCGGCAGCTCTCCCTTATGAAACAAAAATATATTGTAATATATTGGTAAATATAATACAATATATTGGATCATACATTTCCATATATGGGAAAGTAGTCCTTATATTTTTAAATATATTGCAATATATGCATGGACCATGTATGGCTATATATTGATACATATAAAAAAAATATATTGCAATGAAAACAAAAACTGCACTATACATTTATATGTAATAGTTTTATTGAAACACTCATTTATCTTTCATGAATTACACAAGTTTACATAAAATTGAACAGATATTCATCAACAGTTATCTCACTTCGTTTTGTATAGTTACCCACTTTATATATGAACATATGTTTGATGGTAGCCTACATATAAAAAAAGTACAAATTGTCCATTGAATGATGGAAAATAATATACAGTTTATAAATATATATAGACACACACATATATGCACGCATATATATATGCATATATGCACGCATATATATCTATGCATATATTACGGCCGACCGGCTATTTGGAGTGGAACGCACCCACGGCAGACAGCCCAAACAGTATTCGAATGCGCCACTTCCGGCTGATTTCGGGGAGCCCCCCCCCCCCTCTCCAGCAATAGATTGATCTGATTGGCAGATTCAAATCTGCGTTGCTGCCTCTGTCTGTTGATTCTGTCGCTGAGTGTCAAAGAGAAAGCATTCATCAGGTGCTTCGAAACGGAAAATTAAAAAGAAACGAGAGGAAAATACAGCACCAGAGTCAGGTATGTGTGTGAGCATTTAAAACTATTTTAAATTGAAATAATTCTGCATGTACACTACAAGTAGTCTAGTTGCTTAATCCGTATGTCCCGTCTCTCGACACTACACCAGCTACATTAGCTAACGTTAGTTAAATTAGCTATGTTAGTTCCCTCGTGTATGAGTGTATAACCGGTCCGCAGCTTTGTGAACATTCAATTTCGAAGATTTTCGATGTTACAGTCAACTGAAGTCGACCCAAAACAGCCAAAAATAGCGGACCTTTAGATCGCTAACATTTTAGCATAAGTCAATGGAGTTTAACATAGCGAAAACTAGCCCCACGGCTAACGGACATTTTCTGACTGGTGACGATGATGAGCTAGTTAAGTAATGTAACCACAGTTAGTCTATGTGTTGTAAATTCCCCTTGTTCTCCTTGATCTGCATTATATCGTTCGTGTTTTAGTCAGGCACATTTAGGGACAGCTAAAGTAGTTCAGCTACGGGTCCTCGAGCTGGTTACATGTTCTTATTATACAAACATGTGCGTTCATGACAGGACATTATTGCGCATCGTCACATGCATAATTACCATCGTCACAGAGAGAATGCGTTCGTGAAGAATGTGAGCATATATGCAGATCTTTAGTGTTGGTAATGTTATAAGATTGTATGCATAGTGTCCTGCTGAGTCAGTGTGTTAATGAGTCTTGATGTCCCGTTTTTAGTTGCTATGTTGTTCAGGAATTGAGCTAATGCTAGCTAGTTAGCTAAGTTAAGCTAATCAGTGATAGTGTGTGGATGAGATGCTAACTTAGCTTTTATTAGCCGTGTGTTTGCAACGTGTCTAATGTGTTTTAGCAACAATTAGTATTGCTGTTGCTTATTATTAATAACCATAGTCTGGTTAGTTATTGTAATTTGAACCTTATTTCTATTTCTGTGTATTTTGCAGAAACCATTCATTCATTCTCTACTCTACGTTATCATTATCATCATACTCATCAACCCATTCAACATCCTGTATGTGATTCCACATCAAGCATGATGTATTCTGTGTTGATGATCAGAACCAAGCTAATATAAAGTCCAAAGACTGTACTTCCTGTCTCCGTGTCAACTCTCTAACCGGAGTGCTGTTTTGGATAAAACGGGCTCCAGCACAAACATCACAAAACACATAAGATTCCCCAATACTATGTGTTCTGATGTTAGTAACTATGTAGGTTAACATTAGTTAGGCTATGTGTTGTGGACTAATGCATTCAAGTTAGTTCACATTTTAGTTGTAATTGCCCCTGCTGACAATTGTGTGGATAATATGTAGCCTACAGTCAATGGCATTTCACATTTTGCTCTCCAGTGTATGTTATTTTAATGTTGACCCATAATACTATATATCTATATATTTTACAGGAGCATTGTTGAAATTCATAGGTCGAACTAAGCCTGCAGAACCACAAGTCAAGAGGACAGAGGAGCCAGATAGCAGTGGTGACTGAGACAGAATAAATAAGGAGAGAGGGCCCATGCAGAGGCAGACATCAGTAGTAAGGAATCAGACCCAAAAGACACGAGGACAGAGGAGCCAGATCGCAGTGGTGAGGAACGCACTGTCATTTAATTTCACTGTAATTTTACTTTTCACATATCACTTTATTCACTATTCAGCTTAGTTATCCTTGCCATGAAGGAATGAATGATTGAATGGATGAATGTTCTATATTATTTTAATGACAGATTGAACCACAGCAATATTGTTTTAGAGATTTTATATGTTTAACTGCTATGCCTGTCATCTCTGCTCTTTGTCATTGTGTTGTCTCCTGGGTTCTGTAGTGCCCGGAGTCTGTCTTTTTATTTTTTTCCTCCCAAACCCCATCCCCTCAGGACGCCTTTTGCCTCCTGTCAGGTCATCATTGTAATAAGAATTTGTTCTTAATTGATTTTCCTGGCTAAATAAAGGTTCTACTACTATTTATTCAGTTATTTTATTACTGGTACTGCTAATTGCATTATGCGTATTGTTGTATATACGTATGTATTTACTACTACTACTTACAAAATCGAGGGTTGTAGCTTTGTGTCAGTACATATTTCAGGGTTTTTCTATGCCTTTGTTAATCTAAATTCTAATACTCATAGGCGACTACCATTCCTGCCGATGCCGAGGCCCAGTTCTCCCTTCCCACCACCCCAGGCTCATTGTGCTAGGTAAAACTCTCATTCAATAAAAGTAGTCTTTTAAAGGTGGGGTAGGTAATTTTGGAGAAACCAGCTCGAGTGCGCTAGAATTTGAAAATACACAGCCGGAAAAAATGTGCCACTTCCTTACAGAGCCCCTCCTCCAACACACACAAACGCGCACATGACCAATGAGGGCACGAGATAAGTTTGTGCACAGATGGAAGGCTGACAGGCAGGTAGGCCATCCAGTCATTTCAGCCGGGCCGGCTAAAATGATTGGTTGTGCTTTTTACAGTACCACGGCTTCCACAGATGATATTTTTTTATGGATTTTTTGTCAAAGCACTTAAGATATTCATTGCTATCGGGATGTTAAGAGCATTCCATGGAATATAACAAAAAGTGTATCTCAAGCCGGTTTCTCAAACTTACTTACCCCACCTTTAAAGATGAATGCAATTACATTTAAAAAAGTTTTAAACAGAACTGTTACAGATGCAGATGCTTGGTCCAAATTCCATAAAATATACCAACTAGTAGCGCCACACTCAGACGAAAATGTACAAAGCCTATTCTTCCACTATTTGTATTCCCACATTATTCACCAAGCCAGCCCATGCTTTAATATAGATATTATGGATATTGTTATCATTCCTGCTGTCTTTTGTGAACTTCTAATTATTTGTAATTGTTCTGTTCCACAGATGCTGTAGTAAACCACCATCCAGGGACCAAGACATCAGATATAAGAACATCCATTAAGACAAGAATTTGTGAGTAAAGGCACGAAAAAAACAAGATTGACGATCAAATAGGGTACAAGACTGTTTTTTTGGCCTTGTTCCGGACCTTGTTTTAATGAGTGATCAGCTCATGTTTAAAGTTGTCACCAGGTGAAACAAAAAACAAGATTGTTCAATAGGATAACAGACTGCTCTTTTTGGCCCTGTATGAAATAACAATGCATAATTTATTAACTATACCTATACAAAATGTAATACATTTTCCCTTCATTATGTAATAACACCTCCTTTTGTAATAATTTGCCCATTATGTAGTAAACAAGTTCAATGCAAATATGTAATACATGTCGCCACATTTTCAAATATATTATTACATATTGCTGTGGTTATTACAAAATGAGTTGCAAACAATAACATTACAACTGTTTATTTATTTATTCAACCATGAATCATCCTTACTCATAATTTAAAAATATTTCAGTAGAATATCTTTCATTGGCCAAAACTAGATCAAGTGTTACCATATTCATTAGCCAACATGTATATCAACATCAATTTTGGGATATATTTACAGTTTGGTTATGGTTACATAATGAATATTACAGTTTTTTAAAAGGGCAACTCACGCATTTTGTAATAACCATTGCAAAATGTAATAATTTATTACAAAATGCAGGGACATTTATTTTATATTGCGTTCAGGCTGTTACAGAATGCAGCAGATTATTACAAAATGTGGGTTTTATTACATAATTACATAAAAATGTTCTTGAGTCATTACATAATGTGTTGTTTATAGGCCTTTTCTTTTATTCTTTCCTTGTCCTTCTTTTAATGAGTATTTTGATAACTGTTACACATTGATAGAAAAAAACAAATTAAGCTTCTCATTATTCAGACTCAGCTCTCAGTGCTTAAGCTTCTTTTAAATGTTGATAAAACCAAGGTAATGCTCTTTTCAAAAACTAAAAAAGACACCAGAGCCTGTTTTAGATATTGTAATTACACAAGGAATAAAACTTGAAGTGGTTGCCTGTTACAAATACCTTGGTATCTGGCTTGATGATTGTCTCACTTTTAAACTTCATGTCAATAACCTGCTTAAAAAACTGAGGGTTAGGCTAGGTTTCTTTTCCAGGAACAAGTCCTGTTTCTCACTTGAGGCCAGAAAAAGGCTAGTCACTGTGACCTTTTTACCTGTACTGGACTATGATGATCTGATCTATATGAATGCACCTGCCAATTGCCTGGTCAAGTTAGATGCCGCCTATCACAGTGCACTGAGATTTGTGACAAACTGTAAAGTATTAACCCATCACTGTACCCTGTATGCAAGGGCAGGTTTGCCTTCACTAACTGTACGGAGGCTCAGTCACTGGTACATTTTTATATACAAAGCCATGTTAGGGAAACTTCCATCCTACATCTGCTCCCTGATCTCACGGCGAATTGTAAGTGGCTACTGCCTGAGATCGAATGTTGTGATTTTATTAAATGTGCCAACTGCTAGGACTGTCTTAGGGGAGATAGCATTTAGATGCGCAGCTCCGCTAACTTGGAACAGTCTGAGCAATTTGGTTCCACTAAATGTTTTTAAAGCAAGGATAGATATTATCCAATCGGAAACTGTTGGAACCTGTAAATGTTACTAGCTATGTAAACTGTAGTCACTGTAAATATGCTGTATGATGTCCTTTTTTGTTTTTCTGTTATGTTTATATGTATTCATGTGGAACCTACTTGCAGCAGGTCACCCTTGAAAAAGAGATCAATGATCTCAATGGGATTCACCTGCATAAATAAAGGTTTGAAATGAAATGAAAGATTTTTTTTATCAGAACATGCATTTCTCCTCATTGTGAACATATATTGCACTCATGTTCAGAATATATGATACGTACATGGTCTTTTATAAATCTGAATATATATAGTGCATACATGTCCCCATATAATTGTGAATATATAGCGCATACATGTCCCCATATAATTGTGAATATATATAGTACATGTCCCCATATAATTGTGAATATATTCTACATACATGTCCCCATATAAAACTGAATATATAGTACATACATTTCCCCATATATTTGTGAATATATATAGTACATATCCCCATATAAATGTTAATATATAGTAAATTTATGTTCACATATATACACAACCAATATATTATATATATTTACATATATTACTCAATATATGGAAAGCGGCAATTACTGATGTATTATCACATATATTACAATATATTATCACAATATATTATTCAATATATCAATATATTGACACAATATATTATTCTATATATCTTCAATATATTTTCAATATATTTTGTAGATATGAATAAATATGTTTTTCATGTTGATTATTAATCAGTATCACTTGGTGTAGCCAACAGCAAGATTTCCTTTATTAAATCTTTTCAATTAACCAGTAAATCAGAAAACAAAATAATGCAATATATTGACAGTTAATATATGGGGAAATATATTTTCTTTGCGTAAGGGCTGGGCGGTGTGAACAGAGCGGGAGCAGAAAAGGGAAACCGGAGCTGAACCAGAAAAGCTCTAGCTAGGAGCTAGAAAGGGAAAAGCGCTGGTGTGAAAGCCGCATTTGAGAAGCACTGGAATAGAGGACAGAGAGAGTAATGAACAGGAAGAAGACAGAGAGACTAAAGAAGATGGAAGATAGGGTGCAGGTTATGGAAAGGAGAGAGACATGGAAAATGAATGTTGACAATGTTTTGTGATAATTGTAGCCTCTTCTGCATGTCCAGATCATTAATAGAAACAATCAACTGATTCTTATGCATTACACTTTCAAAATAATAACTGACATGGTTTGAAATCAATATATTATCCAATTTGTGACCCCCCACAGGACTTAAAAAGCACCTAACTAGATCATGAAAACTCCCCGGAGCGGAGCAAGGCGATGAAATTTAAAGGGGACCTATCATCCAAAATGCACTTTTGTACGTCTTTTATACATTAATATGTGTCCCCGGTGTTCCAGGGAACTCACCAAGTGTCAGAAAACACAACCCTCTCTATTTTCCTCCATACCCAAATCTCTAAAAAAGGGGCTGCAACGGATCTGATAAAAACTGATCCAGATTTGAACACTGTCCTCACATCAGGACGGTGGCGCTACGGCTATTGGGGCAACTCCACCAATCAGGAGGAGACAGCCACGGACATTGCCGCTCGAAAGCGCTGGAGACGCTGTAGTACATATGCCAGGCCTGTAAGTGGCGCTGTAGTCTGCCACAAAAGCAGCGAAGAAGACTTCCCGCCCATAGTTACCATGGTTACCCTTCTGTTTATTCTCCGCTGTGGCTTTTTTTCTCCCTCCCCGAGGCAAGCGTTTGCTCCCGCTGCAATGCAATCCCTCCCCGTCGAGGCAAGCACTGTAATTCTCTCCGGTTAGTCCACCAGCAGATGACAAACACCCACCTCTCCGCCTCTTCCAAGGAACGAGGGGACCATGCGGCAGAGTTTCAGTTTCAGTTTGTTTCGCGGGTCAAGATGTCCGTTAAAGTTGAAATCTTCCGGACAAAATTAGAAAAGTGCCGGTCAAAGGTCTTCTTTGTTATTTATTGAGCTTTAAAACAAATGAATAACGACTCTATATAATAAAACACAGAGGACGGAGATCTCTTTTTCTCCCCCTCTTCTGACAGCCCAGCAGCTGATCAGAGCACGTCTCCCCTCTCTTGCAGGGGGGCGTGGTCAGCAGAATCAGACCCGTAGACAGCAAACAGCACATAGAGCGAAATGAGGCATGGCTAAAATGCATGATCTGTTTGGTATTTTGAAAACAGAAACGTATAAATATACCTTATATAGGTATGGCCCTACAATATATCATTTAAATATAGCATGATAGGTCCACTTTAAAGGGGACCTATCATGCAAAATGCACTTTTGTACGTCTTTTATACATGAATATGTGTCCCCGGTGTTCCAGGGAACTCACCAAGTGTCAGAAAACACAACCCTCTCTATTTTCCTCCATACCCAAATCTCTAAAAAAGGGGCTGCAACGGATCTGATACAGACTGATCCAGATTTGAACACTTCTATGTCGTCACAGAAGTGGCGCTACGGCTATTGGGCCAACTCTCCACCTATCAGGGGAATGTGGGGTTGGGCCACAGCCGGCCATTGTCGCTCGAAAGCGCTGGAGACGCTGTAGTACATATGCCAGGCCTGTAAGTGGCGCTGTAGTCTGCCACAAAAGCAGCGAAGAAGACTTCCCGCCCATAGTTACCATGGTTACCCTTCTGTTTATTCTCCGCTGTGGCTTTTTTTCTCCCTCCCCGAGGCAAGCGTTTGCTCCCGCTGCTTTAATTCAATGCAATCCCTCCCCGTCGAGGCAAGCACTGTAATTCTCTCCGGTTAGTCCACCAGCAGATGACAAACACCCACCTCTCCGCCTCTTCCAAGGAACGAGGGGACCGTGCGGCAGAGTTTCAGTTTCAGTTTCTTTCGCCGGTCAAGATGTCCGTTAAAGTTTAAATCTTCCGGACAAAATTAGAAAAGTGCCGGTCAAATGTCTTCTTTGTTATTTATTGAGCTTTAAAACAAATGAATAACGACTCTATATAATAAAACACGGAGGACGGAGATCTCTTTTTCTCCCCCTCTTCTGACAGCCCAGCAGCTGATCAGAGCAAGGCTACCCTCTCCTGCAGGGGGGCGTGGTCAGCAGAATCAGACCCGTAGACAGCAAACAGCACATACTGTAGAGCGAAATGAGGCATGGCTAAAATGCATGATCTGTTTGGTATTTTGAAAACAGAAACGTATAAATATACCTTATATAGGTATGGCCCTACAATATATCATTTAAATATAGCATGATAGGTCCACTTTAAGATAAGAAGCAGCATTTTACGGCGCGCTATGCATGGGGCCGCCTTGACGGGGTTTCCCGACTTGTCGTTGCAGTAAATTAAAGGGTGTTTCATGTTGTCGTTGCTTTGGACCTTCTTAATCTACCTTCTTTGGGGGCCCCCTTCTGTTCCGGGGCCCCAAGCAGTTGCCTGCCTTGCCTGCCTTGCCAGTGGCGGCACTGGTCATCCCCTGTATTCCTCGACTACGGTGTGGGAGCCACGCAAAGTTCAACAAGGCTATTGGAAGCCTTTAAAACTATTGTAGGTATCAATAAAGGAAAAAAACAACATCAATCACAGACAAAGAAATTGTTTCCTACCTTTATGGGGTAACCATGGTAAAATGCTGTTCTTGATTCCCACAGTCTTTAAATTACTCTATATGCAATATTTAGTTATAAGTACATTTGTCCTGAGTCAACAGCTCTGCTCTTCTCTGGGAATGCAACATTCCAATGGGTGTGTCCTTTTCAAACCTGGTCTCACCAGAATGCGTGACTCCACCACGACTCCTTAACCCCGCAGTGCGTGGTGGAGTCACGAACTTTGCTATATTTACGTGTCTGCACCACGCAAACAACCCCAATGTAAAGTGAATGAGGCTCCTTTGTCGTGATGCACACACGCATTTCTACAACGTCCAGCAGTGAGCTTTTATTCTATAAAACGTTTTTAAAATCTACTTTATAGCTTGTAGTAACTCACGGGAGGCTTCACTGCACTGGCTTCCAATTCGGTTCCGAATTGATTTTAAACTCCTTTTATTTGTTTTTAAAGCACTAAATGGGCTGGCTCCGGCCTATATAGCTGAACTCCTCCAGCGCTACACCCCAACAAGAGCTTTAAGGTCTGCTGACCAGCTGTTGCTGATAGTGCCCAAGACCAGGCTCAAAACCCGAGGGCACCGAGCCTTCGCAGCAGCTGGCCCCAGGCTCTGGAACACTCTGCCCCTCCATGTGAGGTCGGCCCAGACCCTAGGGGTTTTTAAATCTACTCTTAAGACACACTTCTTCTCCCTGGCCTTTTAGTCAGAGCGGAGCACGACTCCTGACTTTTCCCTGTGTTTTTTTTTTTTAAATATCTGTTGTAATTTATTGTCTTTTATTGTGATTATAGAAATGTGTTTTTATGTGATTGTAGTTATAATCATTCATAATCATTTTTATTTTTCGTCAGAATGTATTATGGTGCATTATTTACCAATTTTTGTTCTCAAAAAACAGTGCATTGTGTGTTTATTAAATTAGTTAGTTTTTAAGGAAGGCCAGAGCTTCAGTTGTGTCAAATAGATTGTTCCCTTTAGTTAACGTTATTTAAAAGATAATTATATTCCTATTTGATGTCCCCTTTATTGTATTACGGATGCAGAGAGCAATGTGAGGATTTTACACCCGGAAGTAAGTATTCTCCTTACTGTCGATTGATTTTACAGTGATATCTGCACTACTCATCAACTCAAAAACACCAGATTATCCTTGTTAATTACACAACATTGATTGGTTTAAATTGTGTACAATACTTTTGTATTTTTCCCCTTCGATTCGGAGAAACAAATATTTTTTCGGAGTTTAGGATGGCAGAAGACACTACACTACCCAGAATCCTCAGCTATCGTTTGGGACTACACCGTGGGCCGTTCTCATTTCATCAAATTCCCCTCCTCGACTCCTATCCTCGAGACTTAGTCCCGCCCACAGGAGATGCGAGCGGAGGAGCCGAGGAGGGGAACCGAGGAGAGAGGAGGGGAAGCAGCAGGCGGTTAGAGAAATGAGAACTCCTCTCCTCTGAGCGGTCATTTTAAAGAGACGTCCATTAATGATGACAGGAGGCACAGCAGCACTCTGTCTGATGGACAGATGTGTTCATGGCGACTTATATATTTACTTTTAATTCATTCACAGTGCGGTATAATGAGGCAATAACAGGCTACAGATGCGGACACACACACACACACACACACACACACACACACACACACACACACACACACACACACACACACACACACACACACACACACACACACACACATATATATATTTATATAAATATATACAATTTCAGAATCAAACAGAGCACTCTCATAATAACGTAACACTATCAGAGACTGGATATATCCTACAATGAGGAAAATCAATTACGGGCCAAAAGTTTTATTTACAAGTATTACAAGTAAGCAGAGGACACCAAACCAACTGAGACCTGTCTGTCCGCTGCCTCTACGCACACACTGTACCACACACACCTACACCACACACACGCACCTACAGCTCCTAAAGCATATCATCAGGCTACAGCCGTTGTGTATTTTATTATGTGAAGCACTAAATGGTTTTAAAAAAATATCGACTCTTTGTTTGTAGATATCTACTAAACTAAAGCAAATAAAGAGAGTAGGCCTGTTATACTGAGTGATATATATTATACACACTGCTCTGCTTTCTGCACGGACCTCACAGCTGTTCTCACTGGAAACATCGCGTCGCGATGAAAGCAGTTAATAAAATAATATCCAGGGGATGCATGCAGAGCTGTCATTGGCTGAGATAAGTCCGGCCGTGCGTCACGACTCTTTGAAACATCTCTGTTCCCGGAAATGCATCCACGAAGGAGCCGTGGAGGACCGTGGAGGACCCATCAGTGTATCCTCGGTTAGAGCTCCTCCAGAGAGCCTCCTCGACGCTCGGGTTGCGGTCGAATAGTCCATTTAGCTTAGGAACCTTCCTAACGGAGTGAAATGACCCGGAAGTCCCTCAGTGGCAGCCATGATAAGTGTCGTTCGAATTCTCTAAATTAAAAGGAAAGGAGGTTTCAAACTTCCTTTATAACCTCCTTTAGCTTAGGAACCACTGGACCTCCCTAACCGAAAGGAGAGGAGAACATGCTGCCCCACAATGCCTTGCGGCCGCGGCATTTGCCGTCACACAACAGTCGGCCGTTCACGGAAACAACCGATTATGAACGAGAAATGATATCATGAAAGTTACGGTGCTTATTAAGCATTTTAAAACGTATGTGGTAAGTTGCCAAAGTGCTTTGTTTTGAACGTTCATCAGTATTATAATCAAAAAGAGAAATATGAACGTTAGTTTTTACTGAAATGATCAAATAAAGTCAACATTTCACAGTCTTTACTGAGCTGTGTGGGGTTTGTTCAACTTTTAAAAGATGTTTGAATGGTGATATACACAGTGATAGATGTTAAGGACTAAAGTTTATAATAAATACATTTGTATTGATTTTAAGATCTTTTCATACAATCATACGTATTGGGATCATTTGTATTAATGTGGACCGGAGGGAGAGGGTGACGAGCATAAGTTTCACTTTCCTTTTTTATTTCAATTCCAACTTTGGTCATGAAGAATATGTTTCTCTGTTGTCCCCGTTCATAAAGCATAAAACAACAGCATCAGAGCACGGTGCAGAGTCTCTAGATGAGTTTACAGTAGTCCCTCGTTCTTATTAAACATCCATGTTGTAGTCCGCTGTATAGAAAACTGTAGTTTCCATAGTTTCCCCACCGCAGCAGGCGCACATTTATGACCTCCGCTGGCGCATCATAAACACGTCGGATAGTGAAAGTGCAGTCGGATTCTCTAAAGTACCGCAGTCTCTTCTCCTAAATCATTTTGAATTCTCCTATCCACTATCCCTTAACCCCATGACGTTTCACTCCGAGGTCAAGGAATAGACGATAGGGTTAGAACTTAGGAGCTGTTTTTTTGGAGTATTCGACCGCAACCCCGGTCCTCGATGTGCATTTAGAGAAATGAGATGTCCTTCAACATGGCGCGCTAAAATTCATTTCCGGGTCACTACCGGAGGACCGAGGAGTCGAGGAGTCGAGGAGGGGGATTTGATGAAATGAGAACGGCCTTGTGTGCTTTGCTTGACAAACCCCGTGATTAGTCTTCAAGCTCTGTGATTGGATGTTGGAGTGGCAGTGCGCGAAGTTTACACCGAGCGTCAAACAGCAGTTTGAAATGGAATGAAACCCATCGACGGCACACTATTCAAAACAGGAATCGAACGTTTCCTACCCCCCCCCCCCCCCTTAGGTCACAGGCTCTTCCAACAGTGCAACACAATAAAGCAGATACACAGAAAAACTAAATTGAAAAGTAAATACAAAAAGTAAAATAGTAAAAAGTGAAATAGTGCAATAAGAGTCTATATACAAGTGATTGGAATATGATATATTAGACAAATAATTTCTAAGTAGCAGCCAGATGAATGTTATGGATGTTGTTTCAAAGTTCAGGTGTTTAATAGTCTTATAGCCTGTGGGATGAAGCTGTCTCTGAGTCTGGTGGTTTTAGTCCGGATGCTGCGGTACCGCCTGCCAGACGGCAGCAGAGAGAACAGTTTGTGGCTGGGGTGATGGGGGTCTTTTATAATCCTGAGGGCTTTCTTTAAGGTTAACCTGGTATTTTTACTCCACTACATTTATTTTAGTTACTTTGCAGATTCTGATTAATGATGTGAAATATAAACAACCCTTAAATCAGACTTTAGTTACACCTGAGTAAAATTCAGGGAAAGGTGATTGTCAAGTGCCAACAATCAGGCAAGATATGTGGTAGTTGGTGCTTGAGAAGACTAAACATTTATCTGCAGATCTCTATAAAGTATATTCATTACTCGTTATTCTCTACTAATAGTTAAAAATTGTATGGCTATTTTGCACATCCCTTTCAAGATTTCAAGATTTTCTAAGGTTTATTGACATATCATATACACAACTACGGTGTAGTTATGCAATGAATGAAAAACTTGGGTCACAGGTTCCTCAACAGTGCATTACAAGACAATTATCAATATGTGTGTATACCTCCACCATTAAACTGTCAAATTCTGCACATTTCTTATACTATCTACATACATAAGAGTATAATTAATGTGCATAATCAGTTAAAATAAGTGCTTCAACATAGTTAACATTGCAGGAAAGCAATATATTAGACGTTAAGTACTTTGTCAGGCTTAATATTTATCTGTAAATACCCCCAAAGACCTTAACCTAAAGCATTCTAATGTGTTAATAAAGGTTAATTAGTTTGTCTGTTTTGCACATCCTCATATTAATATCTTTGTACATCCGGCACTAAACTGTTTTATTGTAGAGATCACTTACAGTATCTTCTTGATTTTTTATATTCTATATTTCTATCATTGACATTCTACTTTCACCCTATGAAAGTATGTACTCTTAATATTTTTTTCATCAAATAACATTATTCAACAAAAATAACATTATTCAACAAAAATAATTCAATAACGTGCTTTAACCACTAGGCGGTGCACACAAGGTACACACAGCATACTAATAATAACTTTGTATGTATAAGGACACTTATGTATGTATAACATCTGAAGATGTGTAGTTTTATTCATGTTTTTACATAATTGTACAGGATATTGCTATACTATTTCTCATGTTTTACTTCTAATATCTGATTTGTAAAACATCACAGACAGAAAGGTATATCCGTCATTTAATGGTAAGCTATTGAAATTGTGATTCCATAGATGTGTCTCCCATCACCCAAATCCCCTGACTATTCTCTCAACTCAGTATTTACATTCTTATATTCAAAGAAAATCAGTAATATCTTTAAGTCCTTTTCTATCAGCTGTGCACCGTTATGGTGTAAATATAACCAGGGGTGCACACAACTTTCTCAGATGAGTACCTGGAGTCAGTGTCAACGGGGGGGGGGGGGGGTGGGGGTGTTAGTGGAGTACAGCGTTTCGCAATTGTCAACGGGGGGGCGGAGTACAGCGTTTCGCGATTGTCAACGGGGGGGGGGGAGTACAGCGCTTCGTGACCACGTTGTGATCAGCTGTTTTAGCTGCTGTACAGACCGACGTTAACAGCAGCCCTGTCTGTGCACAAGGGGACCGACTCTGTCGTCCGGTGATCTAACCGCCTTCTGGAAAAGCTTCACAAGTACGTCGGTACGCAAATGCGCTTTGTGACACAAGTGACGGTACGCATTTCAGATTGTTGCCGCGCATGCGTACCTGCGTACCAGTTATGTGCACCCCTGAATATAACCTATCTACCAATTGGATCAAATATAAAAGTCAGCCGAATTACTATTGATACTGCAAGGAGACGTATTTTGTGAAAATAAATGTAAGATATTGTGTAATTGTTGATATATTTATGATCCACGTCACATATTCAGTTTCGGCGGCACTTCTTCCTGTTTGTCCAGAAGTCTTCTCATCAGGGCTCTATAAATAAAGAACTACGGCAGATGTGTAATATTTAATGAAGCCGAACCGTGTATTACAATGCCGTTATGTGATGACTTCCAAAGAGAAAAGCAAGAACACTCGGAATAAAGTATTATTTTATTTTTAAATGTTTTCGGATTTCACATCGCATAAACACCATCTCCCAACGTGCATTGCGGCTAAAACTTCCAATCAGCGAGCTGAGGATCTTTCCTTCATCTGTTTCCGGTATTGTTCCTGTAATGAGAGTTCACATTTATGCTACATTGAAGGGTGGAATTGACTACACATCTTCAGAAACATAATTTGCTTCAGATATACTGTAACTCATAGCAATATTGTAACCATTAAGAAAAGCCAACTGCATTAAAAACCCAGTTAACAAACACTAGGTAAAGTATTTTCCTTCAGTAATGAAGATGTAATTCCAATGTAGACACACCTGGGGTCGCTGTTCAGTCTGTTACGCTGAGCCATGCATTGTCTGGAATGGGGGGTTACGTATTGTAACCCTAGTTATATAAGCACAGGCGGAGCCCTCTACTGGACTCTATGGGTACTACTCTCTATCATGCTGTGCGTGCTTTCACCTACTGAATTTACATAAAAGTAGCCGGCCAATCGGGGCGAGCCTACCTGAATGCGCTATATCTCACACAGGCTCCCCGGGAGGAGGAGCCCCGATGTATAAACGCCCTGTCGTCCGACAACATCGACCCACCACACTGTCCCTGACCGGCTTTTGGCTAACATCCACTGCATCCCCACTTCCTCCCATCCGGTTGTAACCGTGGAGAAGTCGGGGCCGCAACTTGGATAAGGCACACTCACACACGCTTACCTCGTGTAGAGTGTGCATGGAAAAAATTGTGCGGAGACTCCGTCTGGAGCCTACCGCACACCATGTTCCCCAGGTCCCTCAGGAGCATGGGAAAACATAAGTGCACCACGTCCCCCACACTCACACACGCTCCGTGTAGAGTGGGCATGGACACTAGTGAGGAAGGTTCTCCCCCCTATGTCCAGGGGGGGGGGGGTCAGATACCTGCTGACCCCCAGCCACCCCCCCTCTCACCAGTCATGCGTTGCCTCGGCAAGCACAGACGACGAGAAGGAGCCAGACATGTCCAGGAGATAACATTTTATGAAGGGGCCTGGCGTAGACCAAGACGCCGCCGTGCATATATCTTCTACACTCACGCCGCTGAATAAGGCTGTTGACACAGCCACAGCCCGTGTAGAATGTGCACAGACCCCAGTGGGGAGGGCTCTCCCCGCCCGCCCATAGGCATGCATAATGCACCCGCATAGCCATGTTAGGCGCTTCTTGGAGAGAGCTTTTCCAGCCACACCATCCCCAAAGCACACAAACAGCTGTTTAGTGCGTCTAATGGCAGCCGTGCGCTCTACATAGCATGCTAGCGCACGCACTGGGCAGAGGAGGTGCAATTTAGCCTCCCTGGCCCCAATATGGGGTGGAAGATTAAAGCCACCTAACTGAATAGCCCTTGATCTGAATGAACTTCTGATACTCTTAGGAGTAAAGGAGGGGTTCGGCCTGAGTGTCGCCCCGCTACGGTCACCCCGGATCAAAAGACAACTTGGGTGTACCGACAGAGTGGTCAGCTCGGACACTCTTTTAGCTGAAGTCAAGGCAAGTAGCAATGCTGTCTTCCATGACAGTGCTTTCAGGGAGGAAAGCTCCAGAGGCTCAAATGGTTCTGTGACCCGAGCCTTGAGCACCAACGGCAGGTCCCACTGTGGGGCGGAGGCATGCACTACCGGGCGCTGCCTCCTGACCCCCTGCAAAAACCCGCGCCATAAGCGGCTGACTGAAGGCTGACCTGCCTCCAAATCCCTCATGGCAGGACGAAATGGCTGCTGCATACACCTTAATTGTGGAATGAGCCAGCCACCTGTCCACCAGTATCTGTAAGTAGGTAAGAATAGAGCCCAGTGTGCACGACAGAGGCTCTAGACTCCTTCCTTCACACCATCGCCGGAATCCCGCCCACTTTGGCCTGTAACAAGCTGTGGTGGATTCTGCTCTTGCTGCTTGGATAGTCTGAATAACGTTATCAGACAGCCCCACCTGTCTCAGCCTGTCCCTCTCAGGAGCCAAGCCTGGAGAGGTTGGCCCAGAGTGGGTAACGCCCCTATTGCACCTGCTTCCTGAGACAGCGCTCCCCAGACCTGAGGAATCGCCCAGGGCTGGCCCACCATCATCTGTGTTATCCCCGCGTACCATGGCGCCAGGCGGCGATCTGGGGCCACCAGGATGATTGACAGCTGTTCCCGCCTCACCTTCTCCAGGAGGGGGGGATAAGGTGCAGCGGTGGAAAGGCGTAAAGCAGCTTTCTTGGCCATGGCTCGTGTGCAAATGCGTCGACCCCCAAGGGCGGGTTGTCCCACCGAGCCAGGGAGAACCACAGGGCACAGTGGCTGTTGCGCCGATTGGCGAACAGGTCCACCTCTGCTCTCCCGAACTGAGTCCAGACCTGCTTCACCTCCTCCGGGTGAAGCCTCCACTCGTCTGGCAGGGGTCCGCCTCTTGACATGAGGTTGGCCCCCCCGTTCTCCCGTCCCGGGATGTGCAGGGCCCTTAGAGACAACACAATCTGTGAAACCCACAGCCACAGGTTCTCTGCTGCGGTCAACAAGGCTATTGAGCGGACTCCGCCCTGCCTGTTGATGTACGCCACTGTGGTGCGGTTGTCGCTCCCTACTAGCACATGTTTGCCCTGTATTAAGGGTTTGAAGTGCTGTAGGACCAACATCACTGCTTGCAGCTCCAGGAGGTTGCTGTGCCGCGCCTCTGCCAGAGGCCAGCAACCACCCACAGCTCTCTCTAGGCACGTCCCCCCCCCATCCTGTCACTGAAGCGTCTGTGAAGACTGTGATATAGGAGGTTACCTGCCCCAGTGGAGCTCCCCTCCGCAGATTCTCTGGGGACCCCCAGAATCGGAGGTTGCTCTCTACTGAGCGGGGGGATGGTCACCAGACGTCGTTTGTGTCTTAAGATCTAAACGAAGGCCGGTAAACCACCTTTGCATGCGACGTGCATGCAGCAGTCCGAGTGGCACTACGGAGTGAGCAGCCGTCATGAGACCCAAAGTCTGCATGATGATCAAAGCTGTCACCGTCGCCCCCTGACGCAGCCTGAAGACTGCCCGCAGCAGGGATGCCTGTCTGCTTTCTGTCAGGGTGACACGTAGTCTGCCTGCATCGAGCATCACCCCCAGATATTCTACCTGCTGGTGAGGTATGGGGGAGCTCTTCTTCCAATTGACCGCAACTTCTTTTTCAACCCAACTTGGTTTGGTGTAGGATCAATTGGGCTGTGTGAAACATTGCCCATTCCCATTCCCTGGACCTGGCCATGACTATGAGGTTGTCCCTCATGCCATGGTCCCGCAGATAGGGAGTAGCCGAACAGCAGTCTGTTGTACTCGTAGGCTACCCCCTGGAAGGCAAAACGCAAATACTTTCTGTGTCTTGGAGCAATTTCGCCATGAAAGTAAGCGTTCTTCAGGTCGATGGTTGTGAACCAATCGCCTGGCTGCACCTGTCCCAGTAACTGTTTCATAGTTAACATATGGAACTTCTTGCATGCAATGTGCTGGTTCAGGCATTGAAGATCCAGAATGGGCCTGAATTCTCCTGTCTTCTTGGGAACCAGGAAGTACAGGGAATAGTGCCCCTTCTCTCTGACTTGAGAGTGCACATGCCGAGAGGAAACCTATCTCCTCCTGGGATGACAGATTTGCCACTCTCATGCCTCTGAACAGAGGAGGGATGATGCAAAACTGGAGTGAATAACCCAGTCTCAGTGTCCTGTCCATTCGCTCTGTTAATACACCACTGCTTTTCCATTCCCCATAACATTGTGTTAGGGGATGTGCAATCAGCTGCGGAGCCGCAACTATGAAGCTGTGGTACTCTCTGGTGGTCCACTCCGCCGTCAAACCCTCTATAAAAGGAAGTTTGACCCATGGGGGGCTGAAACAGAAAGGGCCGTTTTTCCATAATGCAGTTTCCACTCAGAGAAAAAGACGGCCGATTTTTCACTGAGGTCCCTGAACGCACCACGGCACGCTCCCGTGAGAGCGCGCGCTCCGCCATAATGCTGTTTTCTCTTAGAGAGAAAGAGGCATTAATCGGAGCTTCTTCTGTCCATGAACGCACCGCGGACTGAATGCATTTTACACACACATATCACTCTAGAACTAGAGTTACACTGCGTAACCCACTTTTCTTCTGCGGAGGTCCCTGAACGCACCGCGGCCACTCTCACGGGGGCCGCGCCTCATAATGGGTATCCAATTAACATCGTATGAAAACGGCCTTGCCGATCTCAACGAGACATTATGGGAAAATGTGGAATTGTGGAGAGATATGACTCTTACTCTGGGATAAATGCAATCGTTTTTACTAAATGCATTTTTCACACACACATCACTCTAGAACTAGGGTTACTATATACGTAACCCACTGTTCTTGCAACAGGGCCTCTTTTCGACTTTCTGTTGAAAGGAAACCTATCTCCTCCCAGGATGATAGATTTGCCTCTCTATTGCCCCTGAATGGAGGAGGGACGCTGCAAACCTGGAGTGAGTAACCCAGTCTCAGCGTCCTGCCCCTCTACTCTGTCAGTACACAGCTGGGCTTCCATTCTCCACAAAACTGTGTTCAGGGGACATGCCAGCAGCTGTGGAGCCACAGCTAAGAAGCTGTAGTATTCTCTGGTGGCCTACTCCGCTGCCAAACCTTCCATAAAAGGGAGTTTTGGCATGGGGGCTGACACAGAAAAAGGGCCGATTTTCTACTGAGGTTCTTGAACGCACCGCGGCAGCTCCCGTGGGGCCGCGGCTCTGTCAAATGCCGTCTCTTTGAAACGGACAAGTGGTAATGTGGAGAGAGATGACTCTTACTCTGGGATAAATGCAATCGTTTTCACTGAATGCATTTCTCACACACACATCACTCTCTTGAACCCGCACAGTGCTTTGACAGCACTACGGTTTTTTATTCCACTCACGTGCACGCGCCCACCTGCTGGCTCCCATACTGGAGTTTACAGAGGGGGCGGGGAGTGTGGGACAGTGTTCTTTCCGCTGGGGATGAGCAAGAAGCAGCCTACTCCTCACCCACGTGACCAAGGAGATCGATCCAAAGAGCCCTTCCGTAAACACGGGGCCTCCCAGGAGATCAACACGGTCCTTTTTGGAAAGTGCCATGCGGCGTGATCGCTCACCGGGATATCACACGGCAGACAACGGCGGCGGCCACGATCAAGCTACAAATAATCGCTCTGATCTGGTGAGGTGGGGGCATCTCCAGCAATGAGCGAGATGCCCAACACACCCGTGTTTATTTGCAGTCACCCTGTCACGCGGTAGCGGACGACATTTGCACTGCTGCATCTTGGTCTTCCCCCTGTTCTTTTATTTGTTTTTATTTGAGGGATGTCTCCCATTCCTCTCTGACACATTCAGTACTGAATAGCCTATCAGAGTGAGTAATGTCGGGTTCTCAATTGCGTGCCCTCTCTCCTGCCTGTCGGCACTTAGAGAGCTGCCCTTTTTTCCCCCTCTTTGATCGTTTTAACAAGTGGGACTTTGGTCTCTACTTTTTATAATGACAGGTAGCCTATTTTAGCCTACTTTTTCATTCCCTGATGGAGAATATTCATTTTTGTAAAGCTACAGATGGAGCGTCTTATTTTGGACAGTTTGAAACGCGAGGGTCGTGATTGGTCCGTGATTGGTCCGTGATCGGCCCGTGATCGGCCCGTGATGAAGAGCCGGCCCCCAGTCTGACTTGATAAATAAATGTAATTATTGTGAAGCCAGCTGCAATGGATCATTGATCCACCAGGGGGTGCAGTGGGGTTCCACACTGGAGTCATGTGAAATCAACTTCGACACAGTAAGATGGATGTACAGTATGTCTGGTACTAATGTATAGTGGATCTTTGTTAAGATCCATATGTCACGGATAGGATCATAGTTTGTGCTAAATAAGACATGTAATCATTTACAAAACATCACCATGTTGTTATTTAACAAAATAATGTTGTTTAGTCGGAAAAAACGAACGAGAGGAAATGCAGCCGGCTCTCGATTTTTAATCCTAATTTAATCATCATCTTCACCACGATCATTTATGTTTATGTTCGCCGAATTGACATTAAATCACTGACAAATATGAATATACTGTATTCAACTTCATTCAAATGTTATTAACGTGCCTAAACTCAGTAATTCACTAAAAATATTTATATTTTAATGGAGCCTTGTCAGGCAGATCAAGATCCGCGTAGCGGAGGGATCTTGATCCCTGGGTGTTATTTTTCCCCATAATGACCAAGTCGCTGCAAATTATCCCGCTTATTACATGGCCACATTCTCAACAAAGTAACGACATGACTCCCAATATTAATTGAAATGCTTTTATGGATTTAGAAAATGTTTTTATTGATTTAAAAAATAGTTGTATGTATTGATTTAAATTGACATGCATCCGCTAAGAAAAATTGTCCGTTGTTACCGTTTTTTAAACAGTCAGAATGAAACGGCAGCTCTCAGCTGTGTGTTTACACACCTAATGGCCCATCAGCCACAGCTCTCTCCCCCCCCTGATCTTTCTTTTCCAACAGTTAAGTTAACTGTAGGTTACTCTGAGTGACAAGCTTACAGTTAGTGAAGTAACACTTTTTTTTTGTGAGTCACGACCTGGATGTTTCATTCTAACATAACGTTCCAAATATGACTGTTTCCACTCGGACTTCAATACAGCAACACCATTGTTTGGTTTCCATGGTAGCATGTCTTTTTAGTAGCGTGCACTCCTTTCCTGTAAATTACAGGTCCAGCCAGGCAAAACAGTAATATGAAATATGAACGTTAGTTTTTAACGGAAATTATCAAATAAAGTCAAAATGTCACAGTGTTTACAAACATTGACCATACCGTTCACCAGCCCCCACCCCCCTATGTTGAGTATAGCCTACTCTTTGTTTAAAACTAATTGGCCATCGGAATGTGTGTGTCCCAACCCCCCCCTGTGATATCTCTTCTCCAGCAGTCTGTAGGTTTGTGTTCGCATATTTATGCTGTCGCAGTTCCTGTTGTTTCTATCGCGCATTGCCGGTATGAAAGGGTCTGTGCCGGAAATATCAAGATAACACGGCAGGGTCCGTTACAGTTTGTTTTCATCTGATTTCAAATAAACAAAGTCTTGGCTTTCAGAATATTAAACTTGTTTCGGCAAATTTAGATGATAAATACAACTATGAAGCTTGTAACGGCATAATTACTTAAGCGGAGAACGGCGTAATTTAACGTTACAGCAGGCATAACAACAGCCGGTGTTTATTTTATTATTATATATAGTCGTTATATTTAAACTTTCACACACGTTGACCGGCGAAAAACTCTGCCCGGTTCACCTACCCCCCTCTGAGTGAATACCTCACTTCACATCTTGTCACAAACTTTTTGGAAGAAAAGACTGACCCAAGATATCTTGGTTTGATTTGGAGAAGGCTTTTAAAGCCTATTGTATACTAACTCTTCCCGTCAAGAATATGAATAGAACTTAGATAGATCACTTTACATTTCTGCGAATGAATAGCTACAAATATGTATTTCTTAATAAACTAAATAGGCCACCATTGGTAGCAGTTCTCATTATATACTTCTCAGTAACTGCTCCCCTTAAATTAAATGTATTCTGTAGATTTTGGGGATTCATTAATGCATTTATTGCCATCACCATGCTTTTTCAAGACTCTTTTAAATTCTATCATTTTATAAGGACTTTTCAATGTTCGACATCGCGTGAAACAGAGGATTTCGACATTCTGTATTCCTTGCTTACTTCCTTAAACCTTTTCTCCTCCTTATCTCTTTCATGACTTTTTATTTAATGCCGGTGTTTATTTTATTATTATATATAGTCGTTATTCATTTGTTTTAAAGCTCAATAAGGAAGATTTAAACTTTCACACACGTTGACCGGCGAAAAACTCTGCCCGGTTCCTTCGGCCCCCACCACGTTGAATAAACAGAAGGCTGCTTTTGTGGAGGAAGTTACAGCGCTACGTACGCACATTTAGCTTTCAGTGTTACTGACCTGAGATGTTTTTATTACATGAATTAATTACATTGACCATACCGTTCACCATCCCCCACCCCCCTACTGTATGTTGATTTTTGACATGTAAATGGGAACCTACCCCCCTCTGAGTGAATACCTGTTGTACCTGTCCGGGGCTAAGCCCATAGGACGATGCTCTGATGTCATCACCCTCGCACATTTGTCATATGTTTACAAAAAACGATGTTAACACTTTCTCGTTCTTAATATATGCTATATTTAGGGTCGATATGTGTTGAATTTACTTTAAAATAGCAGATCACTGTGATTCGGCTTAGTGAACGTGTGTCTCTTCCTCCGCGGCTCCTCCGTGCAGAGAGGCCCCCCCCCCGTTGACAATTCACGAGCATCTAACTCTCTCCCCCCTCCCCCGTCGCACCTTCTAACAGAGCCCCCCCACATATAAAATCCCAATTTAACCCCTGGCCTCTGGAGCAGAAATGAAAGAGTTTTAAAAATATTTACGTTTTGGTAAGTTTTTAGGGAAATGTTGTAATATTGCAACGTTGGCCTTAGGTGGGAGCAGAATTTCTGTATTTCTACTCGCATTGTCTGAATAAATATATTGAACAACTAAGGGTTCATTTGCAGGATTGATTGCTTACTTAGCCCTATATCAGTATATAGCATGAATAATAATCACACATCACTCATATTTGTTATGAATAATCATTTATCATTTATTAAATAGTAAGTCGCTTTGGAGAAAAGCGTCAGCTAAATGCAATTTATGAAAGCCTCACTCAGGATTTTTTTAACAAGTGTTTTTATTGCTCTTGGGGCATTAAAAACAAGATTTTAACTTTAGTTTTTTTATATAATATCTGCATTTTCTCTTGTGAAAAACTAAGTCTTAGTTTGGCCATAGTTATTTAATATATAGCGCCATCTCCTGGTTAAATCCTGAAATTGAAAATCTGGCAACGCCCTCTTGGAAAATAGTGGGAGGGCTTAACATTCCCAGATACTGGTCTTTGGCAGGTCTTAGGCAGGTAACTGGCTGGTAGTAGGCAGGAAGCTGTATGCTGGAGTCTGAAATAAGATGCTCCATCTGTATATTCCCATGGAATGTGATGCTCCATTATGCATGGCGAAATGGACATGGGTTATTAATTGAGTAGGTGTGTTTTGTGCTTCTGGTAACGGATGGACCAGTGGGGCGTAGACTACATCCTGCTTCGCCCTTAACCCAATAGCGATAGCCTTAGAGGGCGAAGCCTTATACGATATAGAACTGGGGTTACGTACTGTAACCCAGTTTCTATGAGTATAAGAGTTCGGGCCCCACTGGCTCCGCGAATAGCTGAAGAAAAGCTGTTTCTGTGTGTGGGAGCAGATTGTTGGGCCTACTTCCTATTTATTTATACGGTGAGTCCGTAGGTGGGGCCCACGTCATAGGTGGGCGTGGATTAAGTCTGTCAGTGCTGCACACGTGCAGTGGGATTACCCAATAGCGATAGCCTTAGAGGGCTGTGCCTATACTCATAAAAACTGGGTTACAGTACGTAACCCCAGATAGCTGGTCACAAATATCCTTCAGCAAAGTAACACACTCTGTCACTCTGGTTGCCCTCTTATGATGCTGCTGTCTTTTAATATATGATTATTTCTCAGTCGCTAGTTCGTTCCTCGCAGATTCTTCAGTCTCATCAGCCTCATCCTTCCATCAGTCCCCTGCAGTCAACGCATCAGCCTCTAGCTGTTACGCTTCCCGAGAAGTGACTGGAGATGAGAACCCGCTACGCAAACACTAGACGGAGACAGTGGTGAAGTGTCAAACAATAGTCTTTATTTGACCACGGCACAGGCAAGGTGTAGAGAGGAGCTCAGAGAAGACAGACGTGGAGCTGGATAGCTCAGGGGGAGACGGAGGTGCGGAGATGCACGGAGGAAGCACCGGCGTGGAGAGCCGGAGATCCAGAGCTGGCGAATGTAGACAGGATGAGCTGGTGTGCGTGGAGGCACGGAGGAAACACCGACGAGGAGAGCCGGGCATCCAGAGCTGGCGAATGTAGTCTGGATGAGCTGGTGTGCGCGGAAGCACGGAGGGAACTCAGACGAGGAGTCGGAGGCTGGACGTGGCAAGCAGAGCGGCAGGTGTGTGTAGATCTGGAGACATAAAGATGCAGGGTTAGAAAGGAAACCTTTCACTAGGAGTATCAAAGGGTTTACTAGAATACTGCTAGTAGGCCTGGACGATAGTTTACCACTGAAGAATAAACGAAGAACTGGCGAAGTCTGAGGATGGGAACCAGGGTTTTAAGCAGGTGCAGGTGAGTAGTGGCAATCAGTGAGATGAACAACAGCAGTGGAGATGAGTTGGCGGGAATCAGAATGTAGGTCAGCCACGCCCAGCCAGGAAGACAAACAAACATAGAAGTGGAAAAGAAGGAGGAAGTACTGCAGATCCTCACAGTACCCCCCCCTCAACGGGAGCCTCCTGGCGACCACCAGGCTTGTCTGGATGAGCCCTGTGAAAGGCCCTTATCATTACAGGGTCCAGGACTCGGGAGCGAGGAACCCAGCATCGCTCCTCGAGGCCGTAACCCTCCCAGTCCACCAAATACTGTAAGCCCCTGCCCCGGCGCCTGACGTCCATGAGACGGTGCACTGTGTAGGCAGGATGGTCATCAATGACTCGGGGGGGAGGAGGGGGAACGGCCGGAGGGCTCAAGTCACTGGTGTGAACAGGCTTAATCTGGGAGACATGAAAGTAGGATGGACTCTCAATGTTCTTGGGAAGCTTCAGCCGGACTGCAGAGGGGTTAATAATCCTTTGAATGGAGAAGGGACCAATGAAGCGTGGAGACAACTTCTTCGATTCTGTGAGGAGAGGAATGTTCCTGGAAGATAACCAGACAGACTGACCTGGGACGTAAGGAGGAGCAGCTTGTCTGTGGCGATTGGCCGACTGTTGGTTCCGAGCTGAAGTCAGGAGGAGAGCAGAGCGAGTGTCTCTCCAGATCTTTTGACAACGACGAACATGCTGCTGGACCGAGGGAACGCCTATCATCTGGTCCGTATCCGTCAAGGGGATGAATGGAAGACGGCTTTCAACACTCCCTTAGGTCATTTTGAATACCTAGTCATGCCCTTTGGACTCACTAACGCTCCAGCAGTATTTCAGGCTCTGGTCAACGATGTTCTGCGTGATTTCCTTAACCGCTTTGTCTTTGTTTACATAGACGACATCCTGATTTTCTCCAAAGACCAGGAGGAACACGAGAACCATGTCCGCCTGGTGCTTCAGAGACTGCTGGAGAACAAGCTCTATGTCAAGGCTGAGAAGTGTGAGTTCCACCAGAACCGGATCAGCTTCCTCTGTGTTTAAGTCTCCCTCCGTTTTCTCGCCGCCCAGCGGGCGCACCTCTTCTCACGAGGAGGCTATACAACTGGGTCGCGCTAGACTATCTCTGGAGGAGCGTCAACGTCGGGCGTGTGCTGGCGAATGCATGTATTGTGGCAACGCTGGGCATGTCATTTCCAACTGTCCTGTACGCCCAAACGTGGGAGCTCGTCAGTGAGATTGGGGGTCCTGACGAGTCCACAGCCATCTTCTCTACCTCCATCTTTGTGCCGTTTTCTAATACCCGCCAAGATTTGTGTTAATACTATGACTTTGCCTATCCAAGCTCTCATTGATTCTGGTGCTGAGGATAGTTTTTTGGACCGTGAGTTAGCTGAACAGCTGGGACTCTGCCTGGAGCCGTTAGATGAACCTTTAACAGCCTATGCACTTAATGGACAAATAATCTCCTCTGTAACAGCACAGTCAGCCCCTTTGACATTGATCACCTCCGGCAACCACAGATGCCCCTTTCACACCGGCGCTTTTCCAGCTCCTGCTGGGAGCTAGAGCCTGAAAAGCGCCGGTTTTTCCTGTTCACACCGCAGCGGCGGCGCGTCATAGCTCCGGAATGCGGTTCACTTCCAGCTCCAAAAAGTTGTCGGTCCAGAGGCAAGAGCTTTGGAGCTATGACGCGGCGTCGCTTACGTCTCTTACGTCGAGGCGTGCAGGAAACCTTACTTTGACCATCCGTTCGCTGTTATTGATCATTGTGGAGAGCAGGCAGACGTTTTGTTTGTTATTATAGCAGCTATCGGATGGAATCAATACATGGGCTGTACAGGTTGTCATGTCCGACTATCACAAGTAGAATCATAATGAAAAATACGCCGGTAAAATGTGCCTGTAGAAAACGGCTTAGCAAGTAGTCAGTTTAGCTTCGGTTGCTATGCTAACATCACCCATGTTATACCAGAGAAACTTTCATAACAGCGTTGTGATGCCATACAGCGTCAATTCAGACTGACACCAAACAGCGTCAATTCAGACTGACACACATTCACTTAAGGGGAACTGGGGATATGTATCAGCTGCTTGTGTGACAGTCAGACAGTGAATACTTTAGAGCCGTGTGAGCTAACGGGAGAATAAACTCCCGTTGAAGAGCAGCCAGCACTGCAGCGGTCGGTAAATGCAGCTGAAACACATTAATAAACAATGAACCACGGCACTCTGGAGAAAAGTATAAGGTTGGAGAAGTCGTTATTTAATTTAATCTGGCTTCGTATGATTAAAAGCAACACGATCGTCGACCCGACGCAGTCCCCGGCCCGTTGTTGTTGTGGGAGAAAATCTCTCGGCAGCTCTGGGCGGTGTGAACAGAGCGGGAGCTGAAAAGGGAAACCGGAGCTGAACCAGAAAAGCTCTCGCTAGGAGCTAGAAAGGGAAAAGCGCTGGTGTGAAAGCCGCAAGAGAGCTCATCCAGTTAAAGGTAATCTCTGCACCTTCCACACCTCTGGTATTGGGTTATCCGTGGCTTCGCACCCACAACCCACACATTGATTGGGTCAAGGGAAAGATCATTGAATGGGATCAGCACTGTCTCGCTAACTGTCTGTTATCTGCTGTACCTCCTGTCTCTGTCTCCCCAAACTCTGCTGCTTCTGTAGACTTAACTGGAGTTCCTGCGACCTACCACGACCTGAGATTGGTCTTCAGCAAGGAGAGGGCTCTCTCTCTTCCTCCTCATCGGCCCTACGACTGCTCTATAGATCTGTTTCCTGGGGCTCCTCTACCCACCAGCCGCCTCTACAACCTGTCCCGTCCTGAGAAGGAGGCTATGGAGCTATATATCACGGACTCAGTGGCTGCTGGGATTATTCGTTCTTCCTCCTCTCCCGTGGGTGCCGGTTTCTTCTTCGTTGGCAAAAAGGATAAGTCACTGCGACCTTGCATTGACTTTCGTGGGTTAAACAACATTACTGTTAAAAACAAGTACCCATTACCCCTTCTCACCTCTGCTTTTGAACCTCTCCATGAGGCAACCCTGTTCACCAAGCTTGACCTTAGGAACGCCTATCATCTGGTCCGTATCCGTCAAGGGGATGAATGGAAGACGGCTTTCAACACTCCCTTAGGTCATTTTGAATACCTAGTCATGCCCTTTGGACTCACTAACGCTCCAGCAGTATTTCAGGCTCTGGTCAACGATGTTCTGCATGATTTCCTTAACCGCTTTGTCTTTGTTTACATAGACGACATCCTAATTTTCTCCAAAGACCAGGAGGAACACGAGAACCATGTCCGCCTGGTGCTTCAGAGACTGCTGGAGAACAAGCTCTATGTCAAGGCTGAGAAGTGTGAGTTCCACCAGAACCGGATCAGCTTCCTGGGCTATATCATTAGTCAGGGCAGAGTGGAGGCAGATTCTGGAAAGATCGAGGCTGTGGTCGAGTGGCCAGCCCCTACTACGAGGAGGGAGCTTCAGAGGTTTCTGGGCTTCGCCAACTTTTACCGCCGCTTCATCAGGAACTTCAGTAAGGTTGCTGCACCTCTCTCAAGACTCACCTCTGTCAACATTAAGTTCTTCTGGACCCCAGAGGCTAATGAGGCTTTTCTCAAACTCAAGTCCCTGTTCACCTCTGCTCCCATCCTCATCCAGCCAGACTCTGAGAAGCAGTTTATTGTGGAGGTTGATGCGTCAGACACTGGGGTGGGAGCTGTCTTGTCACAAACTGCTGGTTCTAATAACATCCTTCATCCTTGTGCTTTCTTTTCACGCCGCCTCTCTCCTGCTGAGCGCAATTATGACGTTGGAAACAGGGAGCTTCTGGGAGTAAAGTTGGCATTAGAGGAGTGGAGACACTGGCTCGAGGGCAGCAAGCAGTCATTCCTGGTCTGGACAGACCACAAGAACCTCGCCTACATCCAGTCAGCGAGACGGCTGAACTCTCGACAGGCCAGTTCTTCTGTTACGCTTCCCGAGAAGTGACTGGAGATGAGAACCCGCTACGCAAACACTAGACGGAGACAGTGGTGAAGTGTCAAACAATAGTCTTTATTTGACCACGGCACAGGAAAGGTGTAGAGAGGAGCTCAGAGAAGACAGACGTGGAGCTGGATAGCTCAGGGGGAGACGGAGGTGCGGAGATGCACGGAGGAAGCACCGGCGTGGAGAGCCGGAGATCCAGAGCTGGCGAATGTAGACAGGATGAGCTGGTGTGCGTGGAGGCACGGAGGAAACACCGACGAGGAGAGCCGGGAATCCAGAGCTGGCGAATGTAGTCTGGATGAGCTGGTGTGCGCGGAAGCACGGAGGGAACTCAGACGAGGAGTCGGAGGCTGGACGTGGCAAGCAGAGCGGCAGGTGTGTGTAGATCTGGAGACATAAAGATGCAGGGTTAGAAAGGAAACCTTTCACTAGGAGTATCAAAGGGTTTACTAGAATACTGCTAGTAGGCCTGGACGATAGTTTACCACTGAAGAATAAACGAAGAACTGGCGAAGTCTGAGGATGGGAACCAGGGTTTTAAGCAGGTGCAGGTGAGTAGTGGCAATCAGTGAGATGAACAACAGCAGTGGAGATGAGTTGGCGGGAATCAGAATGTAGGTCAGCCACGCCCAGCCAGGAAGACAAACAAACATAGAAGTGGAAAAGAAGGAGGAAGTACTGCAGATCCTCACACTAGCACACTTCCAGTGTCTGACTCCATATGATTTTGTCCTGATGCTGTAAGGGTGATGCCCCATGATCACAAAATGACCCCTCTAGAGTCTGAGTGCCAAGAACCTCATATTATGTATGTCATTAATGTTACATCACCCATTATAACAATTTGCTTTCCTTTTTTCTCTTCTCTTAAAGGGGACCTATCATGCAAAATGCACTTTTGTACATCTTTTATACATGAATATGTGTCCCCGGTGTTCCAGGGAACTCACCAAGTGTCAGAAAACACAACCCTCTCTATTTTCCTCCATACCCAAATCTCTAAAAAAGGGGCTGCAACGGATCTGATAAAAACTGATCCAGATTTGAACACTTTACTGACGTCAGTAAAGTGGCGCTACGGCTATTGGGCCAACTCTCCACCTATCAGGGGAATGTGGGGTTGGGCCACGGCCGGCCATTGCCACTCGAAAGAGCTGGAGACGCTGTAGTACATATGCCAGGCCTGTAAGTGGCGCTGTCGTCTGCCACAAAAGCAGCTTAGAAGACTTCCCGCCCATAGTTACCATGGTTATCCTTCTGTTTATTCTCCGCTGTGGCTTTTTTTCTCCCTCCCCGAGGCAAGCGTTTGCTCCCGCTGCTTTAATTCAATGCAATCCCTCACCGTCGAGGCAAGCACTGTAATTCTCTCCGGTTAGTCCACCAGCAGATGACAAACACCCACCTCTCCGCCTCTTCCAAGGAACGAGGGGACCGTGCGGCAGAGTTTCAGTTAGGTTTTCTTTCGCCGGTCAAGATGTCCGTTAAAGTTTAAATCTTCCGGACAAAATTAGAAAAGTGCCGGTCAAAGGTCTTCTTTGTTATTTATTGAGCTTTAAAACAAATGAATAACGACTCTATATAATAAAACACGGAGGACGGAGATCTCTTTTTCTCCCCCCTCTTCTGACAGCCCAGCAGCTGATCAGAGCACGGCTACCCTCTCCTGCAGGGGGGCGTGGTCAGCAGAATCAGACCCGTAAACAGCAAACAGCACATACTGTAGAGCGAAATGAGGCATGGCTAAAATGCATGATCTGTTTGGTATTTTGAAAACAGAAACGTATAAATATACCTTATATAGGTATGGCCCTACAATATATCATTTAAATATAGCATGATAGGTGTCCTTTAACTGAATAGCCCTGTCTTTAAGTATAATACAATGTAAAGTCCTTTTCCTGCACCATTTTAAGGCTTCAAAACAGAAATGACACAATAAATGGCCTAGAATTGTTGTTTCATCATTCATCAAAGATAGCAGAGAAACATGCATTATGGAGGGGACTTTGACAGAGGATTACTCACAAAGTACACAGTAAAAGTACCTTATATTTCAGGTAGAAGTCAAAACTAGTACCGAGTCCAACAGTGTCAGTTTCCTTAAGAACTTGTGGTAAAAAATATTTGTATCACTCGTCAAATATAGCAGGAATAATGAAGAGCAGCTGATTTGAAAAAACAAATGCGAGAGGCGGCTGAGTTTTAAAACGTTTTTTTTATATGATTTACTGTAAACGGAATCATCTTTCCGAGAAACCACGTGATCAGTAGGTATGGCCCAATATGAAAGAGAAAGTTACTTCACTTAGCAGTATAAAATGACACGCGTGCCATTGGATTTTTGCATTACCAGAGAAGAGCAGAGCTGTTAACTCAGGACAAATGAACTTATAACAAAATATTGCATATAGAGTATTTTAAAGACTGTGGGAATCAAGAACAGCCTTTCACCATGGTTATTCCATAAAGGTAGGAAACAATTTATTTGTCTGTGATTGATGTTGTATTTTTCCTTTATTGATATGTAACATAGTTTTAAAGGCTTCCAATAGCCTTGTTGAACTTTCCTGCGTGGCTCCCACACCGTAGTAATACAGGGGATGACTGCCTCCAGTCTTCCAGGGCCGAGGCAACAGACTTTGCGGTTCAATAACCCACTCTTAGATAAGGCAGACCGGCAAGCTTTTCCTGGGGAGGCCGTTGTATTTGTGACACAACTAACATGTTATGTAATTCATTCGCAACTTTGTTTTACAGCTAACTGTAACAAACCGTTCACTTCCAGAAACATGCTCGCTCACAATCGCTTGCTCTACCCATGCACACTCCACATGCACACGCCGCACACTTTCCCCCCCTCTCTCTCTTAAAGGTATAGGCGACCTTACTCTGCATGACCCTACTATTATAACAGCCTCACTGACTCATGTTAAATCTGTCCTTTACGGCACTTAAAGAGTGCTGACCATTTGGTTATTTTTGTTTAATCTAAATTGTAGTGTAGCAGGCTGCAGAGTTCACAGAGCTGAGTTTTGTGTAATATAGTTGTTGGTGTTGAATCTAAATTAGATTAGATGTTGTAACACAGTTCTTTTCCAACACTTTCATTGAGAAGCTGTTTGAAGAATCTTGAGAGTGTGGGATGGCTGAGAGTGTTTCTGCAATGGATAACCCTGATGAGGAGGTAAATAATTAAATTACAATTGCAAGATAAATATTGTCATATAAGCTATTGTGAATATGGCATGATTCATGTATCGATTAGAATAAAAAAAATTAAACATATTGTTCTTAATTACTAAGGAACATCATGAAGAAACATATTCCTTCCCCGACCCGTGCTGTGAGGAAGGAAAGAACAATCCAGCAGCACCAGAGTCCGAACGTAAGTGTGACTGTCAATAACTGATCTATTGTAACCAGGGTTACTAATAATAACTAATAATAATAGCTTGCATTTATATAGCGCCTTTCAAGGGACCCAAGGTCGCTTTACAAGTAATAGGGCAAAAACAAACATCACAAAAGTCAGACAGACAAAACAACAGATCGATTAGGGGCCGAAAGCCTTGGCAAACAGATGGGACTTGAGGGCCCTTTTGAAGGCGTAGAGTGTGGGGATGTTGTGAATCACCGCAGGGAGAGCGTTCCAGAGGGTGGGGGCTGCCACACTGTAGGCTCTGTCCCCGAAGGTTCGCAGTTTGGTGCGGGGGGTGGTAAGCAGGCCAGAGTCTGAGGACCGCAGGTTCCGGGGTGGGGCATGTGGGTGAAGGATGTCCGATAGGTACTGGGGGGCAAGGGCATGGAGGGACTTGTAGGTAAGGAGGAGTACTTTGTAGGATATACGGAACTTGACCGGCAACCAGTGTAGGTGGATGAGGGTGGGAGTGATGTGCTGCCACGGCTTTGTGTGTGTGAGTACCCTAGCAGCACAGTTTTGGACATACTGGAGCCTGTCCAGGTTTTTTTTGGGAACCCCGAACAGGACACCATTGCAGTAGTCCAAGCGGGTGGTGACAAATGCATGCACTAGGGTTTCGGCAACCGACTCCGAGAGTGACGGTCGGAGTCTGGCAATGTTCCTCAGGTGGAAAAAGGCCGATTTGGTCACAGATTTGACGTGGGAATGGAAGGAAAGGGTGGAGTCAAGGATGACATCCAGGTTGCGGGCTTCAGGAGATGGGGAGATGGAGCAGCCGTCGACCTCGAGGATGAAGTCACCAACCTTCTGGAGCAGGGCCTTGGGTGCCACAACCATGAGCTCTGTTTTATTGCTGTTCAGCTTAAGGTAGTTGGAAGACATCCATGTTTTGATGTCATGCAGGCAGTTGATGAGGGACTGAGGGGGGAGCCGGGAGGATGGAGTGGTGCTGGAGCCTCGCAGCGGCGAAACCGTGCCACGCCAAACTAATTGCGCCGCATAAACGCATAGGTGCGCCGCATTTGCGGCTCAGTTGAGGCTCCCTCCGCAAGATGAGGCCCCCTCCGCGAGGTGAGGTCCCACGCAGTCTGCATGATCTTCCTGTAGGGAGGGACGGCCCTGATTGTAACAAATATATACGCAGCGATATGTAAAGATACTGAGATGTACTTTTCTTCTCTTGTGACAGATGTTCCTCCACCAGGGGGAGTAACTGTTCTTAATTCTGACCAGGACAAGGTTTATTTTGGCTTTCCACCAACTGAAAACTCTGCTGGGTTTAGACTACAGTTAGATTACTCCTGTGAAACAAACAGCGGCAGTTTGACTGTTAATGACTCCAGCCCTGTGAAAGTTAAGGCACTGATTAGTAGGACTGAGTGTACCTTCAGCATCATAAGGATTGCAGACAATGGAAATCAAAGCGAAGCAACCTCGCTATCTGTATTCACGAGTTAATCTGAAAATCAAATAAATACCATCTGTTTCTGGATCTTTTGGATAATTATATGGGGCTGTTTGTGGCCTTTACTTGGGAGTCAAACAGCACTTTAAAATGCTGACAAACATAGATGGAACATGAATTTTTTAAGTTTTAGTGACTTTGTAGGGTGCTTGCTGACCAAGAGGTCAAAGTTCTCTGTGAGAATGTTAAAATAGTCACAGTATTAGCCACATGACTTAATGGTCTTAATGCCGATATCGTTCAGTGGAACCCACTTTGTTAAGTCCAACGAGACAACAAGCCCTCCTTGAGTCTATTAGTCCAGATGACTATCAGCCCAGGGGCAGAAAGGATCCTGTTGAAAGAAAGCTACTTTTTTGCCTGTCAGGTAATAAAGATGAGAAAAAAAATGTAATCGCTGTATTACAACAGTTCCAAAGTATTAGGTATAATGAAATTACCTCCTCGTTATCTGTATTGACGAGTTCATCTGAAAATCAAATCAATACCATCTGTTTCTGGATCTTTTGGATAATTATACATGGCTTTTGTGTGGCCTTTACTTGGGAGTCAAACAGCACTTTAAAATGCTGACAAACATTGATGTGAAAAGGAATCTAACTTCGATACAACCAACGTTAATATCTAGGCCGTCTCTGATACAGTCAAAAAACTGACTTTTTGGTGTAGTAAAATATATTTAATTAACTGTCGTACTTTTTACATGGTAATATCAAGATTCACAAAGAACTAGAATTTCTTAAGTAACATTTTAAATGTATACACCTTTTATTCATGCAATACATTTACAGTGTGGGAGGAGTACGTTTTATTATATATTTACTCATACTATTTAAATGATTTATAATCACTGCTCATAAACCTTAAAATACTAAGTAAATGTTAATCTAAAACCATAGTAGCTGTTTGAATCCGTGCATGCGTCTTGACAAGACAAGATACCCGCGTTTTTGGACGACGGTTCAGTTGGGTTTGCAGTTGCACATTTGAAGGCTGTCGGAGGAGCTGTATGGCTGGAAAAAGAAGTGTTGGTAAGTTATTGTCTCTCTGTTTAAGACTTATGATAATATATGTGTCTTTGTGCATAATAGCCTGATTCTTGTTTGCTTGAACCATGTTAACGTTTCTGTGCATTAGTTCACAAAGTTGAGAGATTATGTTTTAGATATGTTACGTGCTGTTAGCTAGCTAACCTTAACTGTAATTGACCAGATAATTAAAAAAAAACACTCACATGCATCTAAAGAAGGTTCCACGTTTTATTTCACGTCTATAAAACTAAGGGCATAACAGTTGGAATAGCATTGTCAAAAGCAAAGGAGAGGAAAAGTAATGTTAGCTGAGTTAGCGTTAGCCGCAGTTTTCCAAAATTAGCTTTGTCATCCTGTCAGGTTATGGATACAATGGATTTTTTTTAAACATTAAAAAAAATATGTACAGAAACCAAAGAGGTTACAGTGCTTGCATTTTGTCAAATACGCCAATCTATTGTGTTGTATAGATATATTAGCTACTGAAATTAGCATGCTAACTGACTAGCCCTGGCATCAGCCGAGGCGCCAGGATTTCAATTGTGGGTGGGCCAATGTAATTTCGGCTGGGCCTGTTCTAATAGATGTTTCTCGTTAACAAAAATGTAATAAAAATAAATGCCTGCATATCATTGTAGGCAACTGTGTAATGCATATTTCCTATAGTAAAGACACTTTTTCAAAACCCTTCTCTTTTAAACATTTTCACTTATGAGAAGCTTAAATATTATTTAAATGATTAAGCGACACGCCGCAATGAGTGCAAATAAATGTTATACTGCATGTTATTTAGTTTTGGTTCACAATACATTGATACGTTTAGAAACAAAAAGCAGACAACGGCAGAATACGGAATAATGAGCGAACACCTGATGTGTGTCTGTGTGGTTAGACCGCAGCATGCTGTCCTTTAGCGGATCTAGCGAAGTGAGCGGCCGTGCGTAAAAGGCACTGGTTCTCTGACGCGGCACTTTTCAGAGGCTGCAGATTTATCATTAGGCTACTTCCTTCTGATACTGCAGAGATTTCATGAGCTGAAGGTACGTTTCATACTAAAGCAGCTGGGCAGCAGATACTGTTGCTTCACACTCGTAAGCTTTGCTGATTTGGGCTGGAGAATGCCTGCCGCATCAGGGTGCGCTCTGGTAGTTGCAAATGGCATGACATGTTAGCTCTACGTTTCTTAATCATTTTCCTAGATATGTAGTCTCAATATGAAATGAGGAATCTCTTGCTTTGCACACGTGAGAATTATGTCCGGTAAAACTTTACGTGTTCCCGATTTTTCTCAATGATCTCTCCCTGTCGGCCCTCTGGGTTGAGTAGCTGATGGAGGATGGTTCCATGGTCAGACTTCTCGCACTGTCTGTAGTTTGTATTTCTCCCCATAGCTATTGCATGAGCTGCGCTGCATTCGTGTTTACTGAGAGATAGTCGATATGTTTCCAGACCCTGTAACCATGGCGACTGAATGTATCTTCTCCGCCGGCCCCGCCTCTCTCACTAAAATGCCGGCACATTTTACAAAACACACTGTCCTTGCTAATGCTATACTCCAAGAATGTGTACTTGTCATACCAGTGGGCAGCGGAGCTCCTTTTCTTTTGTCCGAAAAGTGTCTGATGAGGGTACTTTATGAGATTTCGCTGTGTAGCCGCCGGGTCATCTATGGCTGAGAGGTCCGGCACTGGGATGCTATTTTCTGTTATTAATTCTGTTATATTTTCTGTTATCCGATTGGTCAGCTCGGCCACTCTGTTCGGACCAGCAAACTTAACATGTTGCTGCCGTTACAGGGTTAGACCCAGCGCTACCGCTGTTTTCTCGTTTCTGCCATCAATAAATGAACGAAGCGTACACGGACCAAGCAATCCCAAATGAAGCTAATTCACAGTAAACACACACACGGCTTAAAATGTCTTATAATTATATTGTTGTTGTTTTTTTTACAGTAAGTTAAAGTATTTTTTCTGCAGTTTGAGACCTGTGAGTTAGTGCATCACTAATTATAATCCAGTGATATAATACATATTATTGTCAAATGAGCCATTCTGCATAATGAGTACTTTTTACTTTAAGTTTATTTTGATACTAATACTTTTGAAATTTTACTTAAGTAAGGTTGTGAATGCATGACTTTTACTTGTAACAGAGTAAATACTCTGTTATAAATATACACTGTGGTATTGCTACTTTTACTTCAGTAAAATATCCACATACTGTTTCCACCAATTGTTTAATTTTTTTTCTTCAAATATTCAATCAAGTCTAATTAAGTGGAAATGTTATATTCACGAAGTTCATCTGTCTTATTTACATATCTGTCTATCAACAGGAAGAATAGCAGTACAGCAGTGAGCCAGTGGAGTCTAATTGGGGTGATTGCTCAGGCAAGTAGAGTGATATATTATTACTGTTATTCTTCACTGCGTAATGTAATATAAAATTGTGGATAAATGTTTAAACCATTGTTTTAATATTACAAATTATGTCTGTTCATTTACAGAGTGGCCTTACTTTTAAGTGGAGCGGCTGGAGCCAGTTGAGGTCTAGGGAGGAAGACAGTTGACAGATTTCCAAGCTGGTCTCACCAGGGAGAACATGTAGGACTCTTTATATTATGAGATGGTCATGCAAACATTGCAACTTCACGACATCAAAACGTTTACAGCTCATAAAGCATTATAGATTGAATCATCTACACAGCGGTCAAGGCCGGTCAATACCATGCTTGTACTCAGATTGTCCTTGTTCATTTAAAAGTTGGAGTGCTCTTCACACACATTTGTCTAGATACCATACACAAACTGAGCAATTAGGGCAAATTCTTTCATTTTCATGTCTTGTATGTAATGCAAATAGTTTTCACACTGAGAGGCAATATTTTGAACACCTCAGCGCTCATCTGAAAAAGCACGAAACTGTTCATTGTGTTTTTAAAGATTGTGACTATAGTACTAATCTATATTCAACTTTTGCTTCACATAAAAGTAGGAAACACAATCCTCACTGCCTTGAAGATTTTAAATGTAATATAATTCAGTCGTATGCAAGTCAGGCAACAGAAGACAGTAGTTGGTTGGTAGATGAAAGTGAAGTTACTCCTGATGAAACGCTTGTCGAAGAGGGTGAGGATTTAGCTAAAGTCATTGTTCGTGAGCTTGGTTCCTTATTACTTAAATTAGACTGCATCTTCAATGTGCCTGGTAGATGTATAGATGACATTGTAGAGGAGCTTCAATTTATTACTTGTTCAGCATCTGCACCAGTTATCAAAAACATTGTCCATAACACGTTAGAAAACCATAACTGTTCTGTTGAAGAATTGGTGATCACAGATTTGGTAAATAACATTTGCCAGTTAAATCCTCTTAGTATAGCCTTTAATGCAAATGGTCCTCTTGGCACAGCATACCAGAGAAACAGGTACTTAAAAGAACATTTCTCTATTGTTGAACCATTGGAGTATATACTTGATGCAAGGGAGGGTAAGACATTCCAATACGTACCAATTTTGCAATCCTTGTCACAAATTCTGAAAGATAGTGACATCCAGGAGAAGGTGTTGAAGAGTGCAGGGCATTGTGGTTCTTCAGGTCAGAATACTGGTTTTCGTGATGGTTCCCACTTTAAAGAAAACACATTTCTATCTGGAGAGGAGTTAAGACTTTCACTTCTACTCTACTGTGATGATTTTGAGGTATGTAATCCTTTAGGAACCTCGCGCAAGAAGCACAAGGTAACAGGTGTCTATTGGGTTTTGGCTGATATTCCGTCTGTATTAAGGTCAACATTATCATCAATATACTTAGCTGTTTTGTGCAAGGCAGATGATGTTAAAAAATATGGCTATCCTCGAGTGCTAGAGCCATTACTAAGTGATCTGAAAAGCTTTGGTCTTTTTGTGCCCTGTTTAGGGAAAAACATAAAGGGAACTGTATTTTCTGTGATAGCTGATAACCTTGGTGCCCACTCAGTCGGGGGGTTTGTTGAAAGTTTCAGTGGGTCACACTATTGCAGATTTTGTGTCGGAGAGCGGTCCCAGATTCAGGAACTTGAAGTTAGGACAGGAGCATTCCCTTGTAGATCAAAACTGCAACACCAGTTGGATGTTGAAGCAGCATTGGCTAGTAACACTCATAGCCACGGAGTTAAAAGGCATTGCGCAATTACTCAAAGATTGAATCATTTTCATGTGACAACAGGTTACCCACCTGATGTACTGCATGATTTACTTGAGGGTATTGTACCTGTAGAATTGGCATTGTGTTTAGATATCTTGATAAAGAAAAAGTATTTCTCACATGAAGAGCTCAATAGAATCATCAAACAGTTCTCATATAAGTGGAAAGACAGGACAAATTGACCGCAAGGTATACCACTAGCCTTTGCCTCCCGTAAAACCATTGGTGGTAATGCACACGAGAATTGGTGCTTACTGAGGCTGCTTCCACTTATGATTGGTCCCAAAGTACAGGAAGAGGAACAGGCATGGCAGTTGTTAATGACACTAAAATAAGTTGTTGAGTTGGTTATGTCACCTACCCACACAGATGAAAGCATTGGTCACCTGGATAGCCTGATTGCTGAACATAGACATAGATTTAGCAGTGTTTTTCCACAAAGAAAATTGATTCCAAAACACCATTTTGTAGAGCATTACCCGCAGCTCATTAAAGAATTTGGCCCACTAGTGTCCTTATGGACGATGAGGTTTGAGGCTAAACACAGCTTCTTCAAGAAGATCGTGAGACAGACCAACTGCTTCCGTAACATTTTGAAGTCTATGGCAAGAAAACACCAGTCCATGATTGCATACCATCTCCATGGTTCAAATGTCAAGAAACCTGCTCTCTCGGTATCAAAGATGTCAACAGTTCCATTTGAGGTTGTAAATGAAAACATACAAGACTTTCTATCACAGAAATGTCCAGAAGAGAGAGCTGTTCATTTGACAAACAAGGTAGAATATCAGGGCACCAGTTATGGTATTGGCATGATGTTGGTATATGGCTCCACTGGTGGGTTGCCCGACTTTGCTGAAATACTACAAATCATCATTGTTCGCGACAACTTAGTGTTTGTAGTGAAGTTGCAATGTGCATGGTACTGTGAGCATTTGAGATGTTTCAAGTTAGAGTCCACAAGCACAGTCAAAGTAATTGAGCAGTCACAACTCACTGACATATACCCACTGGCTACCTATGCAGTGGAAGGCAATCGAATGCTTTCTCTGAAACACCACATCTGCTTGCGAAACTAGGTAAAGTATCACTTTTTATATAGTGAAATACCTTCGTCAGGACTTATTTTCTGTATTTATTACAGATTTAAGGTTGTTATTATAAAAACCCTAATTGTATATTATACCTTTTTCTGATCTCTCAAGCATGCATTAATCATTGCTTCTTGTGGGGATGTATATTAATTACTTTTGTCTAATCAAATAATGTCTGTTCTTTGTTTACTCTTGCAGTTTTGCTTGGCCACGGCTGTGATGATGTCTACCTCAGCTCAACTACGTGTTATCATTGAAGAGACTCAAGTTCACAAGTTAACCCTACCGGATGGAATCCCTAGCACTGTAGACAATGTTTTGGCAGCTGCACAGGATCATTTTCAACTCCAAGGGAGTTTTACTATTATGCACATGGACAAAGATTTTGATGACCAATTCTTCACTTTAATGTCAACGGATGTGATTAAGGACAAGGACACTATCAAACTAGTGAAAACGGATCCTATTATCCTCACATTCAGTCCGATCCAGGCTCCTGCTTCCTTGCCTGTGCCAAGCGATCTGTCTTTACCAGATGACATTTCCTTGGCTAGTTCATCTGACACCATCCTTTTAACACAGTCCGCACAGTATCGATCAGAACCATGGCCAACTAGTTTTGTGATACCCACCTTTTCATATAATGTCGAAAATGCCCCTTCAAGCAGGCAAGATGGCTTATGAAAGTGATGGCTCACTTCTTCGGAATCCAAGCATGAACTCTGTCATCCTTGAGAAACTTGCTGAAGCAATATTCCACTACACTGCCTATCCAACTGGTCTTCAAATACTGGCAGTCGCAGAAGCTCTGTTAAAAAAAGCATCCATGCCTAAGGGAGCCTGGAACCTCATTTGCAGGCATGTACGGATGGCAACAGCGTCTTAAATACAAGATGGCCAATTACCGTTCTAAAATGAGAAGATGTGATGTACCTTGTCCTGAGCTTGACATCAACTCCTTGAAAAGGAAATTACCCGGTGACAAAAATCCTGCAAAAAATGTCAAAAGACCAAAGAGAGCCGAGGTGAACTACCTTCCTCCACATCCAAGTGGGGAAACTAGCGACAGTCTGGAGATGGATAGGGAGGAGCTTCTCAACGAGGTGAAGAAGAAAAACAACCACAAGGTGATTCAAGAAAAAATGACCAAAACGTTCTCTTATCGAAGGCTCGAGGTTGTGACTGGTAGTCCTGCTGCTGGTGACTTCAAAGAGAGATGGCCTGCTTTGTTTTGTGAAGCTGAGATAGGTGAATCTATACATGCTCCATTGTACAGGAACAAATTAAAAAAAGATAGATACACATGAACATTAATTAACTTGAAACACTATTCTCTCAAAGTTAAAATTCTATAAATAGCTTGTTCATTCCACCATTAATATCTGCACGATTTATAACACCCTATACATAATTGACCCTGCCTTCATTTTGTATCAGACTTATTGGCCCAGTTCCTCATGTTGTGCTTGTGATTACTTTGTCACTTCAGATAAAGGCGGAATTCGGGCGAATAACTACAATTTCGCTGGAGCAGAGCTTCATGTACAAACTCGACCACTACACACCAAAACTTATTGCCCTGATGAAGGCCAAGGGAGGAGTCCTCGGGACCAAGCTGAGGCCGTTCCTGGAAAAACTGAGTCAGGTATGCTTGTTCAAAATTGTGCATGATCACATTTTTTTTTAAGGAAGACAGACCTCACTCACACACACATCACCCAATGCCCAATGCTTACACATATACAGCACACATCCTCACACTCGGTTGTTTAAATGCCCCTGCATGGTCCATCTTTCCATGGCTCTTGCTCAGTTTGCTCAAATCACTCCTCCTCGCTCATGTATGCTCTTGTTTTCTTCCTTGAAAGTTTATTGTGTATGAATATTAGTTCAGTATTGACACAATATTAATCTCTTCACAGAACCAAAGCATTGACATGAGGCGTGACTCTGTCATCCGCAGCCTCATACTCTACCTTGGCGAAAAACAACAGGATCTTTTTGAAGATTGCCTGGTAAAGCATGATTTTTTTTTTTTTTTTAATGACACTGTTGTAACATTTTAATGTTAAAACAGGAGGTCTTTAGAGGGAGATAGCAGCTCAACAGTTTATGTCATATAGAAGTGGTTTACATCATCTGAAAGCTGGGTCAAATTGTTCTAGTCACAAATCTATTATGAACATAGTTTATTAATTTCAATTAATTAAATTGTAATGTTTTCAGTGTATTACGGCTCAGAACATTGGTCCAAGTATTTGAGAGATGCTATCCTGCTCTATTATGTCCCATAACTTGTTGCAGCAATGTTTGTGTTGATAGAATTTAATACACAGATTTGCTGCTAAATTTAAGCATATTAACCACTCGAGAATTGCCAAATATGGTCAAAAATTCCTTCAAAGTATCACATTAGGACATCAAGACATAGAATAATCTATGCTGTGATTTGGAATAAAAAAATCTGAATTATTTTTAAATTTCTGCAAGAATTGCATTTTTCCACGATTGGATGGTGAGCACTTCTGTTCTGGAAACTGCTCAGAACTCCCTAAATAAACCTAGGAACGCCATACATCCTCTGAAATCCCTCCATCTCTAGTTTATGGCTGTGACTATCCTAGAAGCCATAACAGCTCATTTTATACTGTGAAGTCAATCTTCAAAAAAAGTTTCACTCCAATGGAATGGCTCCTACATCATCACACATGAATATAATTGGGCTCATTGGATCCACATATCCAATTCATGCAATTCCAAGACCCCAGCATGCAAAAATATTAAAATACAACGTTTTAAGAAAGGCGAAAAAAACACATTTATACTGCATGCACAGAACTGCATGTTTTTCGTCCCAAACTGCCTGTGTCCATGTGTGTAAAGAGGAGACTCGTGGGTATCCAGAGAACACATTTTCATTCAGATATCTTGAGCTTAAAGGTCAGGGGATGACCCCTTTGAATATGGTCATGTCATTTTCCCCTCGCCAAAATGTTGCCTATCTTTGCAGCGTTATTTAGCCTCTTTGCTGACCAGCATGACATGGTTGGACAAGGCACCAATGGATTCCTCAGATCCTAATTTCATATGATATTTTCTTTACTCTAGCTTCAGAACTGAGCCCTCTAGAGCGTCTGAAAGACAGTACAATTGGCCGGCCCGGATTAGGGCCCTAGGGTCTCAGAGTGAATGATGGTCTTTAGCACATGTGTTCATTCTGCCCTGACAATGAAGTCACTTTGAATGATTCAAGCATTCTATGTTTCTCACTTCATTTTTCTTGTAAATTGTATGCAGGAGGACAGCCGCAGTGATGCAACTGAACACGTCTTGAAGATCCTGGTTGTCTATGGTGCCAATGAAGAGGATCCAGTTGATGCAGCCCTCCTGCTTGAAGGCAGAGAGATTATGCCAGGATGCGGCAGTACTGCCAAAGCATGCACGCTCCTTATGGGCCTGATGTATGCGTTAAACTTGGCATACCCCCCAACACTGCGCTACACTTTTGAGGTGTTCCAGAAACTTTTTCTCGGACTGGATGGGATTAAGCTGACCCCAAAAGTGCAAGCTTTGAATGTGAACCTGCTGTCTTAAAGACATGGAAAAGCCGTCTATTCATATCAAGTATGTTCTTGCATGAGGCCCTTTGTATGTCGCTGCAAGTTGAAATTTATTTGACAATTGACTTTATTTCTGTCTGATTTGAAACTTTGAGCTCGCAGACTTGGAGGAAGTTACACATGTAAAGTAATTGTCAAGCTTCTTCACATGCAGACTTCTCAACTGATAGAGTGATTGTGTTAAGTGTGACGCAACAGTTTCTAAGGACCTAACTAATTTTCAGTTATTCCTCACCACCTGGGTTTTCTTGTTCTAAACACTTCAGCGTTTTCTCACCTGCCTCTGAGCTTTCATGGTTCTGGCTCTATTCATATCAAGTATGTTCTTGCATGAGGCCCTTTGTATGTCGCTGCAAGTTTACATTTATTTGACAATTTACTTTATTTCTGTCTGATTTGAAACTTTGAGCTCGCAGACTTGGAGGAAGTTACACATGTAAAGTAATTGTCAAGCTTCTTCACATGCAGACTTCTCAACAGCGTTTTCTCACCTGCCTCTGAGCTTTCATGGTTCTGGCTCTTGGGTTTTGTGAAAGCTGCTGCTTAGAGATTGTTTGCATGCAGTTATTATAATGTTAATGTTGTCGGTTAATAGTGATTGAATTGTTGACAAAATAAAGTGTAATTGTATTGTATTTTAGTTGTGTGATTTGTGCTCAATGTATATTAAATGCATAGATTATTACATTTATTAGGTAACATTTTTCAAAAGTAAATGAGTAACAATTGCATAATTAAAGTGAGTAATATAACTTCAAACAAATGAGTAATTCAACATTTTAAACTGAAAAAATATGATAAAATCTACTTAATTACTTCATAACAGTAACTATTACAGATATATAATATTTACTTAATAATTTGATAACAGTGATGTTCCTGTCCATGAAGAAAGAAGTACATTTGACTTGATACTGGAAAGTAAGTTCTACTTGATATTACAGCAGTAAAATATACTTAGAAAAAGTAAGTGCAAATACTTCCTAAGATTTAATCAAGTAAATCCTACAAGTTGTTTTTTTCAGTGTACCGTTCTCCGGTGCTGATAAGGCTCCGGTGAATAGCCGTCCAACCTTTTTAGGACTAAACCCCCCAGAATATACACGCAAGATCAACATAATCTGCTTAGGGGGGCGTTTGCAGCGTGGCCTCTAACACCAAACTGCCCGTCGTATCCCTATTTTAGGCACTCCAGCCACGGATGTCCGACCGCTAGGATAGCAAAAACGGAGTGTATAGTGTAGTAGGTGTTGGTGGGCTGGTAGAACCCCAGAGCAGTATCAAAACTGCCCCTGGAGGGGAAACCCTGTGTCGTTGGGACAGGTTCACAAGTCAAATGTTCTAAAAAAGCCGTCTAAAAGAGCCCAAGCCCAGGCCCAGGGCTTGGGCCTCAGAAAACTTCCCCCAAGCCTTCAAGCCTCAAAAAGCCCCAAAAGCCCCCCTTTCTCTTCACACATCATCTTTTATAGTCTCTTGCCTCCTTCCTCTCTGCACCAGGTGGTTTCCCCTTTTCTATCTTTGAGGGAGAAGGAGGTCACATATGTTCAACTTTTACTTAATGAACAATTAAAAATGTAAAGTTAAAATACAACAAGACTTATAGTAATAATATGCAATTTTAACAAGAGGGCATATGAACATTTTTCATGAAAGCAGAACACATTGTCAATGTCATGTTTTAACACAACGTTTTTTTCTTTAAACGTTTCAATTTCAAATATACAAACTTTATACTTTAATTCATTATGAACAGAGACTTCATTTATTAACAGAGGCAACAGAAGCAGCTTGTCTCTATGATTCCCTGGCCCAGGAAGTTGATTTGAATATGTGTGTAGGCCGCCTGCATCCTGTGCCTCATTGTCTTCGTACCCGTTCTAACCGCTCTCAAGGTGTCAAAAACCACAAGCGCCTTCTCAGAATCGTAGCTGGAACTTTTACGCTTTTATTGCCCCATCTAGCATAGGTCAACAGTTCAGAATGTTCTATCTAGTTTCACATGCCTGGTTTCACATTTCATACTGGGTGACAATATTATTTTGACATTTTGCACCAAACAAAATACTGGCCTACATAGCGGCACCACGAAATCTATATTCTAGTTGAGACAGAGGGTTGATCAGTTATTTTGCCTTATGTTGAGACTGGCGCCAGAGAGATAACTTTGCTCACTGGTCTTTCCAGCATGTTTGTTTCTGTCATACAAATAATCAGACAATTTCTTGCAAAAGTTTTAGATAAATTGGGACCTTTTGCAAGAAACAAAATCTGTCATCAAAATAATCAGACCTCTTGATCTGGGTGGTGTCTCCAGAGCTTTTGCCATTAACCAGGATCCATGAGGTGCATTTGAGTTTATGATCAATACATGTATGTCCAGGTATTTAGTTTCTTTGAATGCAATTCCATTCCGGTCTTTCTTGCAAAAGTCGTAGATTCATCTGGTCTAGAACTCCGTTATGCATTGCACTTGCTGCCAATGGTGTTTTGGCTGTGTATATTGCAGATGGATTTATCCTGGGGGCAGCATTGGTTTGACCTTGAGCTGAAGCAAGTGGTCGGGTGATAGAGGTTCAAAGTCATTTGGAACATTTGGCACTGTAGTTATGTGTGTCGGCTGTTGATAATTAGTTTACACGCACATAACTGTTGAAGGGCTTTCATCATCAAGCTGTCCATAACTCTGACATACATGTATGGTGGCAGCTCTGGCGTAAATCTGTCTTTTGGTAAATCTGACATGTTTTGCTCTTTTTCAGTTCTATGTATGCACCTGCACTTACTGTCGCAAAACAACTTTCTTTATAGTCATCAGTATCATGTCTTTAGATGAAAACAACCAAAACTGGAAAGATTGCATTTTTCATTTAGTTTGAATCTATGAATTTGCAGTTCTCCACTTTTCCCTGAGTTTAAAGGAAGGTATCAATATCTTCCATTGACTTACAACATCCTTAAAGACAAATAGTTTAAGTGAGCAGTGCTTTTCTATCTTCACTGTTAATGGCTTTCCAATTTGACCTTTCTCCAAACAAGCTGCTGCAAAAGAGTTCATTTCCATAGTTCTCTTCGAGCAATCTCTTGGCTTTCTAGTCCTTTTTAGAATTCATTTATTGAAACCTTCTCACCAAGTCTTTAGTTTGAACAACATCTCAATAAATGGAAGGTACTCTAATTTATAGTTTTTAAAGATGGGTATTTCTCTGGATGGATGTAATGTTAAGCGTTGCTCCTTTGGCAGCATTTCAGTCATTTTGATTTGGCGCTACATTACTTAAATCGAGTCACTCTTTCTTTGCTATTTGATTGTGACTTTGTCTGACTTGGCTGGAGTAATGCTGCGCTGCTGATGCTTTTGTCTACTATGTGGGCCTCCATTGCTTGAGATTGAACGCAAGTAAGGGCCCATGAAGACTTTTCTATTGTCTTGCTCTATGTTCTTCATTATGAACATCAGCATTTTCATCTGGTTGACCAGTACAGTATCGCTCCACCACAACACATTTATTATCATCCTCCACCATACTCCAGGGCTTCCATGGTTGTTATTTGATCAGTTTGAAGCTCAAGCTTTTCCATTACCACTCTGAGACTTGTTTTTATTGCTTCAAGGTTAGCTTCTTGTTTTTCAAGCGAATGTATCTGTTGTGAAGCAGCAGTGAGTTCTTAGAGCAACTTTCTCAGCAACAGCCTTTCTTCATGTTAATGAAGCTGTTATAGATATATTACTGCCAATATAGCACATATGACCCTTACTGCTAATCTGGCTCACACATTTTATGTATGCGTACTTATCAGAATCTAAATCAGAATTCCTTTATGAGTCCCACTGCGGGGAAATGTACAGTGTTACAGCTAAAGTGTCATAGCAGGTAAAAAAGGCAACCAATAAATGGCAAACAAAGATTGTATTTTATATATATTAAAGTATTGAGACCTTATAACAATTAAATGCTGGGACAATTAAAAAAAAATGTGCTTTTACATAACAATGACTATTGCACAGTACAATTGCAAACAAGTGTATATTTTTTCCTTTTCAGGTCGGTGTTTGCTTAAACCAGGGGTCTGCAACCTATTGGACCAAAAGAGCAATTTTGCCCCCTTTTCCACCAATTTTTTTTGTCTGGAGCCGCAAAACATAATTGATAGCTTAATAGCTTATAAAGTTGTTTATATTGTTATATATATATTTTTTGCATTTATTATGTATTACATTATAGTAAACGGTTTACCTTTAATAATAAACAAAGAACTCTTATAAGGAGAATTAAAAATAAAATACACAGGCCTACTTTAAAATAAATTAAACACAGCACTTGGGGAGTCCTCTGCACATTTGAAGAAAATTAATATAATTAAAATGGGCCCACTTTGAAATAAATAAAACATATAGCTGCACCCTAAAAAGAGTTAACTGATTGAATTATGACTGAAGATCGTCAGCTGTCTTCCTCTTCCGTGTTTTTCCTCCAATACGTAAAGGCTGCAGCACCTTTGACAACTTCTCTCTACATATCAGGGAGGCTGTGGCTCAATGAATTAGTGCACTGATCTTCGAATCAGAGGATAGCAAGTTCGAATCCCACTGCAGTCAGCATGTCGTTGTGTCCCTGGGCAAGAGACTTCACCCTAAATTGCTCCTGTGGGGATTGCCCACAGTATTGAGTATGTAAATCGCTTTGGATAAAAGCGTCTAACAAGTGACATGTAATGTAATGTAATATCAAACATACCGGTAAGCCAGCATCATTTGCTGTGAAAGCATATAACTCTAACCACGCAGAATTAAACCCATGTGTTCCTCCGATACTTTTCTTTTCTTTGATTTATCCATAGTCCGCTCATCGAACCGGGGGTCAGGTTATTCGCCTGCAAGAAAAGGCGCTGGCGCCGGACCGTAGCAGGATATGACTCATATTTGAATTGACCGTTTAAAAAACCTTTTTTTAATTTATGGCTCACAGTATCACCTCAAAATACAATATACAAAACATTTTCAACCATGCTACAAAATATAAATAGTCCTACAAATATTTGTATTTAATTTCCTTCTTATTTTTGTCTAAGCTCAAGGGAGCCAGAGTAGAGGGCTTAAAGAGCCGCATGTTGCACACCCCTGGGTTAGTTGTATATATAACAAGTGTATATGTTTTCCTTTTCAGGTCGGTGTTTGCTTAAACCATGCATATATATTTTTTTGATATGATTGATCATGACAGACATGAAAGATAGTTTCTTTCAATGTTCACCTATCAATGCCAATGTCAAACACAGTGTATTGCATTTTTATAAACCTGCTGTAATTTGATGTGAATTACGTCTCAATCTCTTCTTTCAAGTCCTTTCACTAACAATTCCATTGCAATCTGCCAATTAGATTTGTATATCTCTTCATTTGATTCTAGTGTTGTTGAAGGATCTGGATCCATCTATTAGACAAGCTGTTTAATAATTGACTTCCCATCATAGTTGTAGGTTAAGCAATGTGTACCTTATAAACTATAAGAAAATAACATTGTTATAATAAATGTTGATCCATGCTCATGAATGTTTAATAATCAATTTAGGCTTTAATATTTGTTATTTTCATTTTCTACAGCGACACACCTAGAGAGCCTTTTGGAGGAACTGGGGTTGGATCGCCACGTTGAAGAGAAGTTATCCCTAAGCACACTTCTTAGGATTGACAAGAAGACCATTACTGATGAACCTGCTAAGTGTAATTCAGATCTTCCATGGTATTTTCTGAAGAAACTAATGATGGTCAATGTGACAGCTAGGAATGTGAAATGTACACCTTCACATGAATCAGACTTGGATGATCACTTAGATCTTGATAATCTTGAGGAAAGTACACATTCAGGTGACACAATGAATCCCCTTGACATTATCACTGCTCTCTTCCTGTGCTCTGATGGTTTTGTACAGCAGGAAATGGCCCTCAAAATGTCCATGTGTCAGTTTTCCGTGCCTCTGTTGCTTCCCAACTGTGACACAAAGCAGTGCACACTCATGCTTTGGGCCATGAGAGACATTGTTAAAAAGTACAGACCTCAGTCACTTTCAGAATCCAGGGGATTTATTGAAGAGAGAATTGTTGTCTCTGCACTTCCAATGATATCTTTTGTGAGACTGGGTGAGTGCTCCTTGTCCAAGTCAGAGATCCTCAATAAGCTTCTGAGCAATTCTCAGCAGTACCATGACACCTTTGTTCACTCCAACATGGAGGGTGGTGACAGTCCAAGGAGAATATCCAATGGATTGGTTGAAATGACTTGGTACCTCCCTTGTGGGAACAAAAACATGGATGTCTTCAGCGAGCCAGTTGCTGTAGCTAACCTTCGTGGGGACATTGCTTCATTTGAAACACAATTTGCTTTCTTGTGTCAGACATCGGCAGCAGTTTTTGTGTTCTTTGACGCTTTGGACTCTGAGTGTGAGCTGCTAACCAACCAAAACCACAAGGCCCAGATCTTCTTGGTGGGTAACCGTCAAAGCAAAGATTTCAAATTAGATGCCCTAAAAAAGGTAGCAACCAAGCTGGACTTGACTAATAGCAATATCCTTTTGAAAGAAAAGCACATAAATGATGCAAACTTTGTCAAAAAGGTGCGGGAAAAAGTCAGAAATGCATTTGAAAACACAAAGGTGAAGAGGGGAATTGAGAAGATGGCTGCCATTGCCCATGAACTGGGAATCTGTGTTGATGAAGACGCTTCAGACTGCCAGACTGCCAAGAAAAATGCAGATGCTATCACTGCAGAAATTCAAGACCTTCTTAAATACAAAGAAGCTCAGCTTCCCTTGCAAGGCCAAATATGGAAAGACCTTACTCGCTTGGAGAAGGAAGAATTGCGACTTCGGAAAGTTGAGTCCAAAGATATAGAAAAGTACAAAAGTGATCTTCAGCTACAGAAAACCAAACTTCGGGAAAAACAGAACTCTCATGACATGTCGAACGCAATGACATGTTTCATTAAGGCAATTTCAAGCCCAGGGATGGAGAGGTGCTATTTCCTGAATTGGATGCGAATGAACCTCGATAACGTGTCTCGAGAAAAACTCTTTGACCTCAGGGAGCAGTACAAAGAAAAATGCAAAAACTCTGAGAACAAAGAGATAAAGAAAATTGACCAACAACTTTCCAACAGCTCATTAGGGACTGAACACTTCTTCCGTGAAATGGGGCAGATCTATGAAGCTTCCCTTTCCCTTAAAAAAACAGACCCAGCACGTCAACAACTACAGCATCTCCCCAAGCTATGTGCTGAGTTAATGCTTGATGGATTTCCTCTTGAGCTTGTAGATGGAGAAGCATCCAACATACCTCTCAGATGGGTGAGTGACGTTCTCTCTCAGCTCAATGCCTTGGTGTCTCCTAAGAACAAGATCCTGGTAGTCACAGTTCTTGGAGTTCAGAGCACAGGAAAGTCCACTCTCCTCAACACCATGTTTGGAGTGCAGTTTGCAGTCAGCAGTGGTCGATGCACTCGAGGTGCCTTTATGTTGCTGATTCAAATCAATGAAGATGTCAGAAAAGACTTCAACTGTGACTTCATGGTGATCATTGACACTGAGGGCTTAAAGTCACCAGAGCTCGCACAACTGGACAATAGCCACGAGCACGACAATGAGCTTGCAACACTTGTTGTGGGGCTGAGTGATATCACCATCATCAATGTTGCAATGGAGAATTCAACAGAAATGAAGGACATCCTACAGATAGTTGTGCACGCTTTCCTTAGGATGAAAGAGGTTAGCAAAAAGAAGCCCAAATGTCAGTTTGTTCACCAGAATGTGTCCGATGTTTCAGCCCATGACAAGAACTTGCGAGACAGGAAACTGCTCCTGCAGCAGTTAAACGAGATGACCCAGGCAGCAGCCAAAATGGAAAAGAAAGAAGAGTACTCGAGCTTCACTGATGTGATGGAGTACAGTCCAGACACTGGAAACTGGTACATTCCTGGACTCTGGAATGGAAACCCACCGATGGCACCAGTCAATACAGGCTACAGTGAGGCTGTCTATGAGCTCAAGAAGAACATAATCACCATTTTGGGAAGTTGTGGATCATCAGCTAATAATATCTTGGAGTTTACAGAGTGGATGAAGAGCCTGTGGACGGCAGTAAAACATGAAAACTTCATCTTTAGCTTCAGAAACAGTCTCGTGGCTGATGCATACATGAGGCTGTGCACAGAATTCAACAAGTGGGAATGGGAATTAAAAAAAGAAATGTTCACATTGGTTACACAAGCTGAAACAAGAATTTCTAACTTCGGTACACCTGCTGATAAATCTAACAAATCTGACATGAGAGAACTTCTCATGCTATTGAAAAATGAAGCTTTGACTGAGCTGTCTAAATGGGAAACAAAGCTTCTTGGAAATCTGGAACAGTACTTCAAGCAAACAAATGGCCATGTATATCTTGTTGAAGGATACAGACAGGAGTTTGCAAACAGTGCAAAGAGCCTTCGACAAGAAATGGAAAGCTCTGTGTTTAATCAACTCACAGCAGCAGCTGACATCAGACAGGGGATGACAGAACTTGATAAAATCAAGGAGAACCACACAAAGGAATTAGAGGGCAAAGTATGTGCATTGATTGAAGAATGCCGAAAGGAAAAAGTCAAGATGTCAGAGGAAGAGCTGGACAAAGAATTTGACAAGATGTGGACTAAAACAGTGAAGGAACTTTCCTGTAAAGAAATGAAGAAGGAGGACATTTTCACACCTGTGTCTTTCTCCCTGAGAACAAATCTATCAACCAAGGGAAGTCACGCAAGTGATTTGTTAAGTCAAAAAAGCCTGAAAGAATGTCGACAGGATCTTTTTAAATATACAGCTCAAGGAACCATGGTGTGGTTGAAAGGCCTATTCAGTGCACCAAGTCACACAAAGGCTGCACAACAAACAGCTGTCGGCATCATTACAGTTTGCTCACAGATGGTGAGTGACAAAGTGCAAAGAAAGAGTAATTACCATGATACCTACATCGATGAGATTTTAAACATGATTGATGAGAAGCTGCAAAACAATCAGCAAGTTGGAACAGACATCACTTTTGAAGTCTCTCTGAAACAGCACATCTGTGCAGACGCAGCCAGAAGGTTTCAGAAAATGCATGAAGATTTCATCCATGAAAATGATCCTTACAGATGTCTGAATGAAAACAAAGGAAAGTTTCTTGCTGATTTCAAAGACGTGTTCCATAATGTAGACCAGTGCCAGAAGAAGGCAGAAGAATTCACAGACCGATGCTTGAAGCCTGCAGTCGAAGACTTTGTCAACCGTTCCCTGGGTCCTGATATCATTGGTGAAATGAGGACAAGTGAGCAGTTCAGCACAAGAATGTCCTTCCAGTGTTCAGTTTTACTGGATCTGCTCTCAAAGGATGACTTTAAAAAGTACCTGAGCTTTATTTGCTCCTATGAGCATTATGTGAAGGAATGGATACTCAACAAAATATTGGAACGCTTCTCAGATGGGTCTACGATGTTTGAGGATCAACATCTCCAGTCATGTGTCAACAGCATAAATAATGCTATCCAGAAAGCTAAAACAGAAAAGAGTGGCAACTTAAAGTCATTTGTTGAAGATGTCTGTCAGGAACTTGGTGACAAACTGGTCATTTCCCAGGATGCTCTTGGGGCATTCATGATCCTGAACAATGCCAACCAGGAACAGTTTGCTCTCTGGCTCACTGAGTGTGTGACGGAGATGGCACAAACTCTTAGAAAGAAGTTTGAGAAAACAAATATCCAAACTAAACTACAGAGCCTTCATGTGAATCCTCAGAACGAGCTTTTCAACAAACTGATTGGATGTGGTAAACAGTGTCCGTTCTGCAAAGCACCCTGTGAGGCAGGAGGAAGAGCCCACACTGAGCACTTCACTTCACTTCATCGTCCAGATGGTCTGGGTCGATACAGATGGAGTGATTCAGAAAAACTTGGCATTGACATATGCTCTTCCCTAGTAAACAGCAACAAAGATTTTCGCCACAGTGATACAAAAGATCATTCGCACCCTTACAAGCGTTACAAGGAAAAGTATCCGGACTGGAAAATCTCACCAGATGCAAGCCTCCAGGCATCAGACTACTGGAAATATGTACTGGCAAAGTTCAATGATCAGTTTGCAGCAGCATACGATGCAAAGCCTGCTGATATTCCTGCAGCTTGGAAACTTATCACACCTGAGCAAGCAGAGGCAAGCCTCAAAGAGTCATTTCATATCTAATGAGAAACTACAAGCTTTGTGCTCACAGAGGGTCCCGTCCTCCTCATTACAGTCATCATCCTCTCATGGACATTTAGATTACACTTGATTTATATGAAGAGAAGCACACAAAGTAACATGCTGTTTATGAGATGGCAAGGTTGACCAAATATTTCAACAACAACTTACAAGAAATTTGTAAACGTTTCAGTTTGATTAACATACTTTAATTACTTCTTTTTTTGGTTGTTATTGTAGTATCAATTAATCAGATTATTTCCTTAAAGTAACTGATGCAAACATTTTTGCTTTTATGTTTTTCTGTGGTTTTGTCATAAACATATTAACAATTTCAATGTTTTAAAATATCATTCAGTCTTCATGTCAACATGAAGATTATACAATGTCTTTATTTTTATTTCAAATAAGTATCTGATTCTTATTATTTACATTTTTATTGACACATTCAGAATTGTTGTCTTTTCATTTCTGAGCTGCATCAAAAGCCACACATTTAGATTTTTAAATCAGTGAATGAATCATTGTGTTTTAGTGGTGGTACAGTCAACATGTAAACATGACAGAAAGTCTGTTGTCATCAAGTTCAGTTTGACATGTGACCGTTTCCCAGAGAGTTAGAATCTATTCTTATTTTGTTTCATTTATATATTTACATATTCAATGTTTAACATATCATTCAATCTAAATGTCAACATGTAGATTACACATGAATTTTGTTCTTACCTTATTGAGTGCTATATGTCATTGCTTTACCAACAACCTGAAAGTCTTTCTTTGTATTCCAATCAAGTATTTAGCTCCAAATATTTACATTTTCATGTTCATGTTATAATATTTACTCAAAATGTATTATGTTAGTTTTCATTTTCAAATGCCACATTTTTAACATTTTTAGATCAATTAAAGGATCATTTAGTTCATATTCAGCATGTCAACATGTAAACATGACAACAAGTTTGAATCAAGTTAAGGATGATATAAAGATGGTATTGTTTTTGTGAATATTTATGTTGTTGCATTTTTTATGTTTTAAAGATATTCCAGTCTAAATGTCAACGTGTAGGTTATCCTCCAGGTTGTTTTTATTACCTAATCCAGTATGACATTTAATTATCTTTTTTCAAAATCTATAACCACTTTTTTTTCTGTCATTTAAGAATCTGATATCACATATTTACATGTATTACTCACTTAAAAGATCATTCAATATAAAAGTGCTATTGTCAACAAGTAACAGCATCATATATGATCTTTCTTTTAATCAGATCTTCTAATCTTTTGTTTCTGTGAAGTATCTGATTCTTTATATTTACGTAATACAAAACACCATTCATTCTTTATACTGTTAACATGTATACTTACTACTGTTTACTATTTCAATAAAGAGACCACATCTGCAGACTGGCTATGGATGTCTTTAATGTTTCCCAGATCTGAATCACAGCATACAGAGTATAATAACTTCTAAAGGAAACAGAAATATCATCACCTCATTTATTTATATAGTTTAAATATACTTTCTTTTAATAATCATCTTTTTTTAAATTCCAGGTGTGTGTGTGTGTGTGTGTGTGTGTGTGTGTGTGTGTGTGTGTGTGTGTGTGTGTGTGTGTGTGTGTGTGTGTGTGTGTGTGTGTGTGTGTGACTGTCTTTACCGTGGGCCACATGAAGTCATTTTGGTTTGCTTGGCTGACTGCAGTTTGCTGAGGCTAGGTGTGTCCACATACATCCAGTCTGATCCACGGCTAATCACAGGTTCAGACTCTGAAAGTGAGAGACATTCAGATTAACTTAAAGTTGAATTTAAACTGTTAACAAGAAACTAGAAGTAAAGAATGTTTTGAAGGATGTGTGTGCATGTTTTGCTTTCTAGTGTTTTTGTGTTGATTTGTCCCATAACTGTATATTTTGCTAATTAAAAACACATGATTACATTTGGATAAAGAAAGTATAGATGGAAACACAACAAGGGGAAGTCGGTCCATGTCATTCATTATCTTCATCTTCAGGTCAGCGGAGTTGACAATAATGAATAAATGACTGACCTGTATTCCACCCTGAGCATTCTTTTAACAGTGTTAAAGATACATTCAGCCAGTTATATCATTGTTCAAGAAATCAATCACATGGTCTTACTGAAAACTGTCCTTTACCTATTCATTCTGAACATGGACCCCAGCAGACTATTGACATCTAGTGGACATGAATTGCAACAACACCTACTTTAAACTCAGGATTTCTCTTTCTAATTGTTATTTTTTTAAACATAAAGACATGATGGAACCTTAAACATTTCTTAATTGGACCTGACAATTAAAGACAATTGTTAATTTACTGTTAGCACTGTCATTATTTTAAAGTAAATAATTTAATTTAAAACTTAACCATAGCCTCAAGACATGCAAAGTGAATTAAGAAGAGCAACTATCTGCAATTGACAACAACTTAATATGTTTAACTACAGTTGTCCCAATTGAAGCTCCCGTCACAGTGTACTGACTGATTCTGCAGTCCATTGCTGCTGTCATCATCAAACATCTCCACACACAGACAACACAATCATATCTGTCTACTGATTTATCAGGAAAACTCACAAGGTTTATCCCAATATCCATCCTCAACTTGACCCGGAAATCGATCGTTGAAGGACGTCATGATTCCTTAAATGCGTGCGGAGGAGTCGAGGAGGGAGGAGTCTTCCAGAAGAGAGGGGCGTGAGGAAACCATGGATGTATAATAAGAACTGGATACAGTGTGGGAGGCGGGGCCTCATTCATTCCTATGAGAGTTGCTCATTGGCGCATGATGATAAAATGGCCCAACTTTTTGAGAGAGCGAAACGTCACAGATTACCCGTCATGCCTGAGAAATACCCGTATGTGCGCTCATAGCGCATGCGCAACTTTAACCACGCTCCCCAAAATGCTCGTTCACATTGTCACTACCTGATCTGTCTTTTTGTGCCTTTATGCTTTTTCCTTTCCTCCTGGCTCTTATTGGATGTATTATTTATGTTTTTTTGTCTTATTGTGAATGAATGTCTTGAACTTATGTTGATAAGTTGATGATATCCTCACCGAGCTTTTGTATGTTTAAAAAAATGTTCAATTAAAAAACTGCCCGATCTGTACTGCGCATGTGCGAGATGGTCCGCCATATTGGACAACTACATACGGCAACTCTACTAGGACACTTGACACAGTGGCTTTTGGCAAAGCAGAAATGGATTTAACTTCTGTTAGACATGCAATCATACTGAATAAATATTTACTGTGAATGTATGCAAAAATGTATGGCATATAGCTGTCTAACAGAAGTTAAATCCATGTCTCACTTATTCTGACAATGTATTTAAACCCACAAAAAAGAACCCAATACAAAGAGTTGTTAAATAATAGTGAAGTCACGTTGTAATAACAATAACTCATCTCTCTCGGTTATTTTTCTGCTTGGACCCATAGATATATATAAACACTGTTTATATATATATATATCTATGGGTGGACCGATCGGGTAGTGACACACATCAAGAAGAAGAAGAAGAAGAAGAAGATTTTTAAAACAAATTTTATTTACATTTGTTTTAACCATACACCAGGACAAACCTAATACATTACACAATCAAATAAATAAAAAACCGGATTTTCATGACTACCAAACAAACATCATCTGAAAAGCGTTTTACCCATTTAAAAAAACATCCTCTTTTACACTCTTTAAAAACAAAGACTACACCTATCCTTCAAAACTTCAATATTAGAGAGTCATTCTCCCCCAGTGAGCACAGAACCTGCCCAACAGCCCACACATCCAGAAACCCCTGCAGATGATTGATCAGCGTATAGTACGCATGCTCCACCCTCAGACGCGCTGCCACCAGCCCCCTCAGACAGAGCACTGCATCCGTCCATCCCACTCCAGCAAGTTGGTTCTTCCTACTTTTCCAGATTGCTAATTTTGCATTAGCAAACAAGACATTTATCAGTAGTAGGGTTTTCTTCTTCTTCAGGATGTATTTGGGGCCATAGACAAAAAGTGGTATGGAGAAAACCTCCCCGAACCCTTCCACCCACTCCTGTAACATTTTTTTAAGACCAGCTAATCGGGGACAGGACACCACTAAATGCTCCAGTGTTTCTGCCATAAAACAGAACGGACAGCCCCCCCTTGTGCCCGGGTCAAAATGAGCTCTGTATTTATTTGTGGCTATTGCACCATTAGGGATGGGTACCGAGCCCCGGTATTAAACGGGCCCCGGGGCTGAATTATTAAAGACCGTGGTACCGTTAATCTCCGACGTTATCGGTCTTTTTATCGGTACTGGAGACATCTAAAAAATATGTCATGTGTATTATTGCTACACAAACATTATATTGCAGTTTTAGTGTCGCCAACTCCGTTTCTAATACGCAAAAAGACTGCAAAATGCGTCATTTTTAGTATTTTCGATCTCTCCAATCCAGACGAGAGATCTCTCTCCCCCGTCTGTGTTCGAGGGGGCGGGGCAGTTTACACACACGCAGCTGCTACATGCAGCAACACACACACACACGGAGGAGATGGCGGAGAGAACGCGCTCCGAGGTGTGGTTCAACTTTACCCGTCTCGCTCGTTGCCTAAAGTGCAATAAGAGTTTAGCATGTCAGGGCGGTAACACGAGCAATTTGTCTAAACATCTTGCAAAAGTGCTCCACATTCAGACGGAGGAATGCACCGGGTTCGACTGTCTCTCTAGTAGCTCTGTAGCCCCATCCACGAGTAACGTTTCCACGTCAGGTATATTATGTATGCTAGCAGCAACACACGGAGCTAACTCAATGATACAAAAACATGGGTTGATGATTAGAGGTAACTGAGTTATTTAGTTTGTTAAAGTTTCAGCCATTCTGTTCACAGTTCTGTCATCAGATTATTTAATATGATTTGTTAAAACGTTGTTGTTTCTTTTGATGTGAAATATTATGTATTTAATTTAAATAAAAAGCAATGTTAGTTTTGTTCACAATTTGTTTATTTTCATTTGTCATTTAATCGTTTATTTGAATAGGGACAATGCACATTAATGAACACTTTAGACAAATAATGCTTCAAGTGTAAATATGCCGGATTTTAGCTTTGAGCTAATTTCCATTCGTAGTCCCTGACATACAACATATAGTTCGTTTACCTCATTTTTTTCTCCAAAAGAACCGATAAGAGTACCGTTAAAAGACCGGACCGATAAGCGGTATCGATAAAAGTAGTAGTACCGTTAAAACCTTAACGATACCCATCCCTATGCACCATGTATAATTCTCCATTGGATGTCTGCCATCCGTTTCTCAACTGGAGCTTTATACAGGATCCTCCAGCTGCCCTGAGGGGAAGAGCCCAAGCCAAACACATCCGTCCACTTCGACTCTCTGACGCCTGCGAGCGAGCTGAGGCTAAGCACCTTTACGCAGCTAAGGTATAGCTTCTTCCCATTGCAGGAGCTGAACGTTCCAGGTGTTAGAGTCCCCAGTGATAGCAGGAGACCATCCTCCTCTCTCCATTCCCCCACCGCAGGACCCACACTCAGGGCAGGAAAGGCATACTCATGTCCCTTTCTCCACTGGTCAGCCAGATCTGCATCCAGAGCAAACGTCCGGTGGGATGGCGACAGCGACTGCCACACCTCATCTACCAAAGTCTCCAGAACTCGGGTTGATCGAATGCCCGTCACCTCAGCCAGTTTTTCTGTGGAGACCCCCGTCAAATGGCCAAGTTTTACCACTCCCGCTTCAATGAACGCGTTCTTTAGGGTGGCTGAAGAGAAAAAAGTTCCTGAAAGAAAACCAGTGTCAAACAGTGGCTCCTCAAACAGCCACATCCCAGGCTGGGGGTCAGGTGGTCTGGTAAAACTCAGAATCTTCCAGGCATTGATGACTGAGCAGTAAAAAGGTGTAAGTCCAGTTATCTTGTACGCAGGGGCCTTCAGCAGAAACAAGTGTTTATCAAAACCAAAGCCCCCTGCCCTCCAGAGCAACAGCCGGGCCATAGCCAACCAGCAGGGAGAGGCACCATACAGCAGCCGCTGAGCTGCCTGCAGTCTAAAAGCAGCAGTCCTTGCCGTAATGTCCACGAGGCCCTGCCCCCCCTCCACCACAGGCAGGTACAGGACCGATGCTGGCACCCAGTGATGACCCGACCAGAAGAAATCCACGAGGAGCCGCTGCAGTTGTTTCATGAGGCCCGGCGGTGGGGTTAACACCTGGAGTCTGTGCCACAGAGACGAGGCAACCAGATTGTTGGCGACAAGAACTCTTCCCCTGTAGGACAGCTGGGGTAGCAGCCATCTCCATTTGGCTAATTTTGCTTGCACCTTTCCCAGCAATCCCTCCCAGTTCTGTGCCACCATGTCCTCAGACCCCAACCAAACTCCCAGGACCTTTAAACCCTTGTTTCCCCAGCTGAGGTTACCAGGAAGGCTGGGCCTATTTTCTACACTCCACTGACCTACCAAGACTGCCTCACTCTTCTCCCAATTAACTTTGGCTGAAGCAGCCTTCCTATTCAAAGCTAAACTGTCCTGTAGCTCCTGGATATCTCGCTGACCCTGGACAAAAACACTGACATCATCAGCATAAGCTGATACAACCACCGGGGGGGCCTGAGCTGACTCTGGCAGACACAGGCCCGTCAACCTGTTTCTAAGTCTGCACAAAAGGGGCTCGATGGCAATACTGTATAATAGGCCTGAGATAGGACAGCCCTGCCTGATCCCCCTTTTAACTGGTACAGGTCTGCTCAGCCCTCCCCCCACCTTCACAACACAACATGCATCACTGTACAAACACTTTACCCAGGACAAAAAATGCTCCCCAACACCAAAAGCCTGCAATGTGGCAGCCAGAAAAGTGTGATCCACACGATCAAACGCCTTCTCCTGGTCAATAGAAATAATACCAACATTTATATTATACAGTTTGCAAACATCAAAAGTGTCTCTCATCAAAAACAAATTGTCCACGATTGATCTGCCAGGGATGCAATATGTCTGATCACTACCAATAAGAAGTTCGATAAAACACTTCAGTCTGTTAGCTAAAACCTTTGACAGTATCTTATAGTCCGTACATAAGAGAGCCACAGGTCTCCAATTTTTCAGCAAGGTTAAATCTCCTTTCTTAGGCAACAGTGAAATCACTGCACGCCTACAGGAAGCTGGAAGAGTCCCTTTCCCAAAGGACTCCATCAATACGTCCAACAAGTCCTGTCCTAAAATACTCCAAAAAATTTTAAAAAAGTCTGCAGGTAAACCGTCTATGCCCGGAGCCTTGCCGGAGGCCATCTGTGTCACTGCAGAGGTCAGTTCCTCCAGCGTAATGTCAGAGCCCAGGGTGTCATTTTCGGCTGGACCCAGCTGTGGAAGACCCTGAAGAAGTTCATCAGCAGCTTCTACGTCACAACCTTCGGCTTTGAACAGGTCCGTGTAGAAGGACACTGCATGCCTCCTCATCTCGGCAGGTTCAGAGGTTACCTGTCCATCGGGGAGACGCAGACATACCATCTGCTTCCTTTGGCCCACAGACCTCTCCAGGTTGAAAAAAAAGGTGGTTGGTGCATCAATGTCTCTCATGGAAGTAAAACGGGCCCTGATCAGAGCTCCCTTGGCTTTCTCCTGAAGAAAACAGTTAAGCTGTTGTTGTTTTAAGAGGGACTGTTCTATATTTTGAGCAGACACACTCTCTAACTCTCTGATCTCCCTCTCTAACTGCTCTATAGCTCTCCTAATGTTGGCAGTGGAGTAGGCTGTATACTGTTGGCAGAACACTCTAATCTGAGCCTTTCCTACCTCCCACCACTGACTCAGGGAGGGAAAAGACTCTTTCTTTGATTTCCAGTTGATCCAAAAAAAATTAAAATTCTCACAGAAAATCAAATCTTGTAAAATGTTAACATTAAACTGCCAGAACGATCTAGGTTTCTCTGTGTTGGATAAAACCAAATCTAAAGAAACTAGCTGATGATCTGTAAAACCAACAGGTTGGATGTGACAGCTCACTGCACGAGTAATAAAAGAAGCAGACATGTAAAATCTGTCTAGCCTGGCTGCACTGACGCCCCCATCTAGCATTCTCATCCAGGTGTATTGTTTAACAGAGGGGTGTTTCATCCTCCACACATCCACTAAGTCAGCCTCTCTTATCACCTGTGACAGTAAAAGGGACGACTGAGGATGCGGCTCCCGTCCTATTCTGTCTAAAGTGACATTAGTGCAAACATTCCAGTCCCCCCCCAGTATAACACACTCCCCCTATACACTAGTGTCTAGCTTGTCTTTTAGTAACTGAAACACAGATACACGTGCAGGGCCCTGATTGGGTGCATAAACATTAATAAAAGTGAAAATGAACTCTAACAGTTCCACTTTCACCATCAAGGCTCTACCCGCCACTATCTCTGTGCTGGATAGAATCTTAACATTTAGAGAGGGGGAGAAAAAAACAGCTACTCCAGCACTAAGGTTTGAGCCATGACTGAGTGCATACTGACCCCCCCACCACATCCCCCAGTCTGTCTCATTCAGGCTATCACTGTGCGTTTCCTGCAGAAATATCACATCTAATTTTTTCTGATTAAAGACCTCTAACACTAAAGCTCTTTTCTGTGCACTTCTACCCCCGTTCATGTTTAAAGAAGCAACCCTTAAAGCCTGCATTAGAGGAAGGAGACAGAGAGAAAGAACAGACAGGTACACACAGCAGAGAGGAGACACCCAGTGTTGCATGATCATGTTGACATTTTATTTAGACCTTTTCAGTTTCCTCCCTCTTTTGCTTTCTTTCGTACCTTTTTTCATAGCAGTTACATGCTTCCTGAGACGATAACGTTTCTTTTCATCCAGCAGGTCTAACCCTACAACTTTCTGAAGGGTGCTCACTGTATGAAGAAACTTGTTAGTGTCAGGGAAAAAGTCTCTCACTTCCACTGCCTTACCAAAAGACTCCTCTAAAAAGACATTAATCTCTTCCAAAGAATATATCTCTGCGTTCTGAGAGAGACTATCTGCAACTGAAACACAGTCAGAATCCCCCTCACCGTCTGTGTCCATCTCTGTCACCTCATTACTGTCTGCAGCCTGAGCCTGTTGAAGATCTTTTTGCCGCCCAGAGCCAGACGGCAGCTCCTGCTGTGTGCCAACAGCCTCCACCTGCCCCACAGCCCCGGTCTTCACCTGTCCTGCTACATCATCTCCCACCAGTTTACCTGTTTCCACCTGTTTTCCTCTCACACTCACCATTTCCTCTCTCACGATATTCATCCCTACTTCATCCGCAGCCCCCGGGGCCACGGCGGGCGCAGCAGCAGCCCCCGCGACACCGGGTTCCGCGGCCGCGGACCCAGCTGCCCCAGGCTCGGCTGCTCCAGCGACCCCGGGCTCGGCGGCCCCAGCCGCCCCGGGCCCGGCTGTCCCGGGCCCAGCTGCCCCGGGCTCAGCCGCACCCGGCGGAGCGGCGTGCCGTCTCTGTGGACATGCAACACGTTTATGACCCGACTCCCCGCACTCAAAACACTTTACGTTCCCTGAGCTCGCATAAACCATATAAAAACCCTCTTCATGCCTCACCCGGAAGGACACATCTAGTGTCTGAGTGGGACAATTCAGAAACATGAAAACCTGTCTCCGCAGAGATTGGACATGTTTTAACTTTTCATCCTTACACCACAGAGCAACACTGCGGAGATTACTGGCAAACTTACCGAAACGCTTCAGCTCCCGTTCCAGCGCCTCATTCGGGATGAACGGAGGAACGCCAGACACAGTGATCCGCGTGGACGGTGTCGCCAGCGGTGAAACTTGAATAAATTCCTCGTTTAACATTAATCCGCTCTCGATAAGTTCCGTCACATATTTCTGGCCTTTCAAAAAGACCACGACCGCTTTGTTCATGCGGGAAGCATAGGAGATGTTTACATGACCCACCTGATCCCCCACAGCCAGCAACACCTGCTCCACTGTGCTTGCGGCCTGAGCCACCAACCGCACTCCGTCTCTCAGAGACACCGGCGGCGCCCCGAAGGACGCCATCCCCGCCTCGAGGCACGGAAAAACACTAACGAAAAAGTATTAACCGTACTCGCAAAGAGTACAAATATCCCAACGAAAGATCATACAGTTAAAGAAACGATAGAAACAGAAACAAACGTGAAAATCCCTCTTCCCTCTTCAAACACACCTCCGAAGAAGAAGAAGAAGAAGATTTTTTTGATTTTTAAAACAAATCTTATTTACATTTGTTTTAAACATACACCAGGACAAACCTAATACATTACATAATCAAATAAATAAATAACCACATTTTCATGACTACCAAACAAACATCATCTGAAAAGCATTTTACCCATTTAAAAAAAACATCCTCTTTTACACTCTTTAAAAACAAAGACTACACCTATCCTTCAAAACTTCAATATTAGAGAGTCATTCTCCCCCAGTGAGCACAGAACCTGCCCAACAGCCCACACATCCAGAAACCCCTGCAGATGATTGATCAGCGTATAGTACGCATGCTCCACCCTCAGACGCGCTGCCACCAGCCCCCTCAGACAGAGCACTGCATCCGTCCATCCCACTCCAGCAAGTTGGTTCTTCCTACTTTTCCAGATTGCTAATTTTGCATTAGCAAACAAGACATTTATCAGTAGTAGGGTTTTCTTCTTCTTCAGGATGTATTTGGGGCCATAGACAAAAAGTGGTATGGAGAAAACCTCCCCGAACCCTTCCACCCACTCCTGTAACATTTTTTTAAGACCAGCTAATCGGGGACAGGACACCACTAAATGCTCCAGTGTTTCTGCCATAAAACAGAACGGACAGCCCCCCCTTGTGCCCGGGTCAAAATGAGCTCTATATTTATTAGTGGCTATTGCACCGTGTACAATTCTCCATTGGATGTCAGCCATCCGTTTCTCAACCGGAGCTTTATACAGGATCCTCCAGCTGCCCTGAGGGGAAGAGCCCAAGCCAAACACATCCGTCCACTTCGACTCTCTGACGCCTGCGAGCGAGCTGAGGTTTAGCACCTTTACGCAGCTAAGGTATAGCTTCTTCCCATTGCAGGAGCTGAACGTTCCAGGTGTTAGAGTCCCCAGTGATAGCAGGAGACCATCCTCCTCTCTCCATTCCCCCACCGCAGGACCCACACTCAGGGCAGGAAAGACATACTCGTGTCCCTTTCTCCACTGGTCAGCCAGATCTGCATCCAGAGCAAAAGTCCGGTGCGATGGCGACAGCGACTGCCACACCTCATCTACCAAAGTCTCCAGAACTCGGGCTGATCGAATGCCCGTCACCTCAGCCAGTTTTTCTGTGGAGACCCCCGTCAAATGGCCAAGTTTTACCACTCCCGCTTCAATGAACGCGTTCTTTAGGGTGGCTGAAGAGAAAAAGGTTCCTGAAAGAAAACCAGTGTCAAACAGTGGCTCCTCAAACAGCCACATCCCAGGCTGGGGGTCAGGTGGTCTGCTAAAACTCAGAATCTTCCAGGCATTGATGACTGAGCAGTAAAAAGGTGTAAGTCCAGTTATCTTGTACGCAGGGGCCTTCAGCAGAAACAGGTGTTTATCAAAACCAAAGCCCCCTGCCCTCCAGAGCAACAGCCGGGCCATAGCCAACCAGCAGGGAGAGGCACCATACAGCAGCCGCTGAGCCGCCTGCAGTCTAAAAGCAGCAGTCCTTGCCGTAATGTCCACGAGGCCCTGCCCCCCCTCCACCACAGGCAGGTACAGGACCGATGCTGGCACCCAGTGATGACCCGACCAGAAGAAATCCACGAGGAGCCGCTGCAGTTGTTTCATGAGGCCCGGCGGTGGGGTCAACACCTGGAGTCGGTGCCACAGAGACGAGGCAACCAGATTGTTGGCGACAAGAACTCTTCCCCTGTAGGACAGCTGGGGTAGCAGCCATCTCCATTTGGCTAATTTTGCTTGCACCTTTCCCAGCAATCCCTCCCAGTTCTGTGCCACCATGTCCTCAGACCCCAACCAAACTCCCAGGACCTTTAAACCCTTGTTTCCCCAGCTGAGGTTACCAGGAAGGCTGGGCCTATTTTCTACACTCCACTGACCTACCAAGACTGCCTCACTCTTCTCCCAATTAACTTTGGCTGAAGCAGCCTTCCTATACAAAGCTAAACTGTCCTGTAGCTCCTGGATATCTCGCTGACCCTGGACAAAAACACTGACATCATCAGCATAAGCTGATACAACCACCGGGGGGGCCTGAGCTGACTCTGGCAGACACAGGCCCGTCAACCTGTTTCTAAGTCTGCACAAAAGGGGCTCAATGGCAATACTGTATAATAGGCCTGAGATAGGACAGCCCTGCCTGATCCCCCTTTTAACTGGTACAGGTCTGCTCAGCCCTCCCCCCACCTTCACAACACAACATGCATCACTGTACAAACACTTTACCCAGGACAAAAAATGCTCCCCAACACCAAAAGCCTGCAATGTGGCAGCCAGAAAAGTGTGATCCACACGATCAAACGCCTTCTCCTGGTCAATAGAAATAATACCAACATTTATATTATACAGTTTGCAAACATCAAAAGTGTCTCTCATCAAAAACAAATTGTCCACGATTGATCTGCCAGGGATGCAATATGTCTGATCACTACCAATAAGAAGTTCGATAAAACACTTCAGTCTGTTAGCTAAAACCTTTGACAGTATCTTATAGTCCGTACATAAGAGAGCCACAGGTCTCCAATTCTTCAGCAGGGTTAAATCTCCTTTCTTAGGCAACAGTGAAATCACTGCACGCCTACAGGAAGCTGGAAGAGTCCCTTTCCCAAAGGACTCCATCAATACGTCCAACAAGTCCTGTCCTAAAATACTCCAAAAATGTTTAAAAAAGTCTGCAGGTAAACCGTCTATGCCCGGAGCCTTGCCGGAGGCCATCTGTGTCACTGCAGAGGTCAGTTCCTCCAGCGTAATGTCAGAGCCCAGGGTGTCACTTTCGGCTGGACCCAGCTGTGGAAGACCCTGAAGAAGTTCATCAGCAGCTTCTACGTCACAACCTTCGGCTTTGAACAGGTCCGTGTAGAAGGACACTGCATGCCTCCTCATCTCAGCAGGTTCAGAGGTTACCTGTCCATCGGGGAGACGCAGACATACCATCTGCTTCCTTTGGCCCACAGACCTCTCCAGGTTGAAAAAATAGGTGGTTGGTGCATCAATGTCTCTCATGGAAGTAAAACGGGCCCTGATCAGAGCTCCCTTGGCTTTCTCCTGAAGAAAACAGTGAAGCTGTTGTTGTTTTAAGAGGGACTGTTCTATATTTTGAGCAGACACACTCTATAACTCTCTGATCTCCCTCTCTAACTGCTCTATAGCTCTCCTAATGTTGGCAGTGGAGTAGGCTGTATACTGTTGGCAGAACACTCTAATCTGAGCCTTTCCTACCTCCCACCACTGACTCAGGGAGGGAAAAGACTCTTTCTTTGATTTCCAGTTGATCCAAAAAAAATTAAAATTCTCACAGAAAATCAAATCTTGTAAAATGTTAACATTAAACTGCCAGAACGATCTAGGTTTCTCTGTGTTGGATAAAACCAAATCTAAAGAAACTAGCTGATGATCTGTAAAACCAACAGGTTGGATGTGACAGCTCACTGCACGAGTAATAAAAGAAGCAGACATGTAAAATCTGTCTAGCCTGGCTGCACTGACGCCCCCATCTAGCATTCTCATCCAGGTGTATTGTTTAACAGAGGGGTGTTTCATCCTCCACACATCCACTAAGTCAGCCTCTCTTATCACCTGTGACAGTAAAAGGGACGACTGAGGATGCGGCTCCCGTCCTATTCTGTCTAAAGTGACATCAGTGCAAACATTCCAGTCCCCCCCCAGTATAACACACTCCCCCTGTACACTAGTGTCTAGCTTGTCTTTTAGTAACTGAAACACAGATACACGTGCAGGGCCCTGATTGGGTGCATAAACATTAATAAAAGTGAAAATGAACTCTAACAGTTCCACTTTCACCATCAAGGCTCTACCCGCCACTATCTCTGTGCTGGATAGAATCTTAACATTTAGAGAGGGGGAGAAAAAAACAGCTACTCCAGCACTAAGGTTTGAGCCATGACTGAGTACATACTGACCCCCCCACCACATCCCCCAGTCTGTCTCATTCAGGCTATCACTGTGCGTTTCCTGCAGAAATATCACATCTAATTTTTTCTGATTAAAGACCTCTAACACTAAAGCTCTTTTCTGTGCACTTCTACCCCCGTTCATGTTTAAAGAAGCAACCCTTAAAGCCTGCATTAGAGGAAGGAGACAGAGAGAAAGAACAGACAGGTACACACAGCAGAGAGGAGACACCCAGTGTTGCATGATCATGTTGACATTTTATTTAGACCTTTTCAGTTCCCTCCCTCTTTTGCTTTCTTTCGTACCTTTTTTCATAGCAGTTACATGCTTCCTGAGACGATAATGTTTCTTTTCATCCAGCAGGTCTAACCCTACAACTTTCTGAAGGGTGCTCACTGTATGAAGAAACTTGTTAGTGTCAGGGAAAAAGTCTCTCACTTCCACTGCCTTACCAAAAGACTCCTCTAAAAAGACATTAATCTCTTCCAAAGAATATATCTCTGCGTTCTGAGAGAGACTATCTGCAACTGAAACACAGTCAGAATCCCCCTCACCGTCTGTGTCCATCTCTGTCACCTCATTACTGTCTGCAGCCTGAGCCTGTTGAAGCTCTTTTTGCCGCCCAGAGCCAGACGGCAGCTCCTGCTGTGTGCCAACAGCCTCCACCTGCCCCACAGCCCCGGTCTTCACCTGTCCTGCTACATCATCTCCCACCAGTTTACCTGTTTCCACCTGTTTTCCTCTCACACTCACCATTTCCTCTCTCACGATATTCATCCCTACTTCATCCGCAGCCCCCGGGGCCACGGCGGGCGCAGCAGCAGCCCCCGCGACACCGGGTTCCGCGGCCGCGGACCCAGCTGCCCCAGGCTCGGCTGCTCCAGCGACCCCGGGCTCGGCGGCCCTAGCGGCCCCGGGCTCGGCGGCCCCAGCGGCCCCGGGCCCGGCGGCCCCAGCGGCCCCGGGCTCGGCCTCCCCAGCGGCGCCGGGCCCGGCTGCCCCGGCAACCCCGGGCTCGGCGGCCCCATCGGCCCCGGGCTCGGCGGCCTAGCGGCCCCGGCTGCCCCAGCGACCCCGGGCTCGGCCTCCCCAGCGGCCCGGGCCCGGCTGTCCCGGGCCCAGCTGCCCCGGGCTCAGCCGCACCCGGCGGAGCGGCGTGCCGTCTCTGTGGACATGCAACACGTTTATGACCCGACTCCCCGCACTCAAAACACTTTACGTTCCCTGAGCTCGCATATAAAAACCCTCTTCATGCCTCACCCGGAAGGACACATCTAGTGTCTGAGTGGGACAATTCAGAAACATGAAAACCTGTCTCCGCAGAGATTGGACATGTTTTAACTTTTCATCCTTACACCCCAGAGCAACACTGCGGAAATTACTGGCAAACTTACCGAAACGCTTCAGCTCCCGTTCCAGCGCCTCATTCGGGATGAACGGAGGAACGCCAGACACAGTGATCTGCGTGGACGGTGTCGCCAGCGGTGAAACTTGAATAAATTCCTCATTTAACATTAATCCGCTCTCGATAAATTCCGTCACATATTTCTGGTCTTTCAAAAAGACCACGACCGCTTTGTTCATGCGGGAAGCATAGGAGATGTTTACATGACCCACCTGATCCCTCACAGCCAGCAACACCTGCTCCACTGTGCTTGCGGCCTGAGCCACCAACTGCACTCCGTGTCTCAGAGACACCGGCGGCGCCCCGAAGGACGCCATCCCCGCCTCGAGGCACGGAAAAACACTAACGAAAAAGTATTAACCGTACTCGCAAAGAGTACAAATATCCCAACGAAAGATCATACAGTTAAAGAAACGATAGAAACAGAAACAAACGAAACAAAAGTGAAAATCCCTCTTCCCTCTTCAAACACACCTCCACCACAGAAGAAGAAGAAGAAGAAGAAGAAGAAGAAGAAGAAGAAGAAGAAGAAGAAGAAGAAGAAGAAGAAGAAGAAGAAGAAGAAGAAGAAGAAGAAGAAGAAGAAGAAGAAGAAACAGAGGTGGTATTTCCTGAAATGGATGCGAATGAACCTCGATAACGTGTCTCGAGAAAAACTGTGTGACCTCAGGGAGCAGTACACAGAAAAACGCAAAAACCCTGAGAACAAAGAGGAGATCAAGGACATTGACCAACAACTTGCCAACAGCTCATTAGGGACTGAACACTTCTTCCGTGAAATGGGGCAGATCTATGAAGCTTCCCTTTCCCTTCCTGAAACAGACCCAGCACGTCAACAACTACAGCATCTCCCCAAGCTATGTGCAGAGTTAATGCTTGATGGATTTCCACTTGAGCTTGTAGATGGAGAAGCATCCAACATACCTCTCAGATGGGTGACTGACGTTCTCTCTCAGCTCAATTACTTGGTGTCTCCTAAGAACAAGATCCTGGTAGTCACAGTTCTTGGAGTTCAGAGCACAGGAAAGTCCACTCTCCTCAACACCATGTTTGGAGTGCAGTTTGCAGTCAGCAGTGGTCGATGCACTCGAGGTGCCTTTATGTTGCTGATTAAAATCAATGAAGATGTCAGAAAAGACTTCAACTGTGACTTCATGGTGATCATTGACACTGAGGGCTTAAAGTCACCAGAGCTCGCACAACTGGACAATAGCTATGAGCACGACAATGAGCTTGCAACACTTGTGTGGGGCTGAGTGATATCACCATCATGAATATTGCAATGGAGAATTCAACAGAAATGAAGGACATCCTACAGATAGTTGTACACGCTTTCCTCAGGATGAAAGAGGTGGGCAAAAAGAAGCCCAAATGTCAGTTTGTTCACCAGAATGTGTCCGATGTTTCAGCCCATGACAAGAACATGCGAGACAGGAAACTGCTCCTGCAGCAGTTAAACGAGATGACCAAGGCAGCAGCCAAAATGGAAAAGAAAGAAGAGTACTCGAGCTTCACTGATGTGATGGAGTACAGTCCAGACACTGGAAACTGGTACATTCCTGGACTCTGGAATGGAAACCCACCGATGGCACCAGTCAATGCAGGCTACAGTGAGGCTGTCTATGAGCTCAAGAAGAACATAATCACCATTTTGGGAAGTTGTGGATCATCAGCTAATAATATCTTGGAGTTTACAGAGTGGATGAAGAGCCTGTGGACGGCAGTAAAACATGAAGACTTCATCTTCAGCTTCAGAAACAGTCTCGTGGCTGATGCATACATGAGGCTGTGCACACAATTCAACAAATGGGAATGGGACTTCAAAAAAGAAATGTACACATGGGTTACACAAGCTGAAACAAGAATCTCCAATTTTGGTACACCTGCTGATAAATCTAACAAATCTGACATGAGAGAACTACTCATGCTATTGAAAAATGATGCTTTGACAGAGCTGTCTAAATGGGAAACAAAGCTTCTTGAAAATCTGGACCAGTACTTCAAGCAAACAGAGGGTCATGTCTATCTTGTTGAGGGATACAGAGAGGAGTTTAAAAACAGTGCAAAGAGCCTTCGACAAGAAATGGAAAGCTCTGTGTTTAATCAACTCACAGCAGCAGCTGACATCAGACAGGGGATGACACAACTTGATAAAATCAAGGAGAACCACACAAAGGACTTAGAGGGCAGAGTATGTGTATTGATTGAAGAATGCCGAAAGGAAAAAGTCCAGATGACAGAGAAAGAGCTGGACAAAGAATTTGAGAAGATGTGGACTGAAACAGTGAAGGAACTATCCTTTACAGAAATGAAGGAGGAGGACATTTTCACCAGTGTGTCTCACCACCTGAGAACAAATCTATCAACCAAGGGAGGTCATGCAAGTGATTTGTTAAGTCAAAAAAGCCTGAGAGATTGTGGACTGGTGTCTTTTAAATATACAGTTGAAGGACTCTTCAATAAAGGTGCAGACACATTTAAACAGTGGTTAAACATACCAGGTAATGCAAAGGCTGTACAACAAACAGCTGACAGCATCATTGCAGTTTGCTCACAGATGGTGAGTGAAAAAATGCAAAGAAAGAGTAATTACCATGATACCTACATCGATGAGATTCTAAACATGATTGATGAGAGGCTGCAAAACAATCAGGAAGTTGGAACAGACATCACTTTTGAAGTCTCTCTGAAACAGCACATCTGTGCAGACGCAGCCAGAAGGTTTCAGAGACTGCATGAAGATTTCCTCCAAAAGAATGATCCCTACAGATGTCTGAACGAAAACAAAGGAAAGTTTCTTGCTGATTTTAAAGACTTGTTCCATAATGTAGACCAGTGCCAGAAGAAGGCAGAAGAATTCACAGACCGATGCTTGAAGCCTGCAGTCGAAGACTTTGTCAACCGTTCCCTGGGTCCTGATATCATTGGTGAAATGAAGACAAGTGAGGAGTTCAGCACAAGAATGTCCTTCCAGTATTCACTTTTACTGGATCTGCTCTCAGAGGATGACTTTAAAAAGTATGAGAGCTTTATTTCCTCTTATGAGAAATATGTGAAGGAATGGATACTCAACAAAATATTGGAACGCTTCTCAGATGGGTCTACGATGTTTGAGGATCAACATCTCCAGTCATGTGTCAACAGCATAAATAATGCTATCCAGAAAGCTAAAACAGAAAAGAGTGGCAACTTAAAGTCATTTGTTGAAGTTGTCTGTCAGGAACTTGGTGACAAACTGGTCATTTCCCAGGATGCTCTTGGGGCATTCATGACCCTGAACAAGGCCGACAAGGAACAGTTTGCTCACAGGCTCACTGAGTGTGTGACGGAGATGGCACACACTCTTAGAAAGAAGTTTAAAAAAACAAACATCCAAACTAAACTACAGAGCCTTCATGTGAATCCTCAGGACAAGCTTTTCAACACACTGATTGGATGTGGTAAACAGTGTCCGTTCTGCAAAGCACCCTGTGAGGCAGGAGGAAGAGCCCACACTGAGCACTTCGCTTCACTTCATCGTCCAGAGGGTCTGGGTCGATGCAGATGGAGTGATACAGAAAAACTTGGCATTGACATATGCTCTTCCTCTGTGAACAGTGACGAAGGTTTTAGCTGCAGTGATACAAAAGATCAACCGCACCCTTACAAGCGTTACAAAGAAATCTATCCGGACTGGAAAATCCCACCAGATGCAAGCCTCCAGGCATCAGACTACTGGAAATATGTACTGGCAAAGTTCAACAATGAGTTTGCAGCAGCATACAATGCAAAGCCTGCTGATATTCCTGCAGCTTGGAAACTTATCACACCTAAGCAAGCAGAAGCAAGCCTCAAAGAGTCATTTCATATCTAATGAGAAACTACAAGCTTCGTGCTCACAGAGGGTCCCGTCCTCCTCATTACAGTCATCATCCTCTCATGGACATTTAGATTACACTTGATTTATATGAAGAGAAGCACACAAAGTAACATGCTGTTTATGAGATGGCAAGGTTGACCATATATTTCAACAACAACTTACAAGGAATTTGTAAACGTTTCAGTTTGATTAACATACTTTAATTACTTCTTTTTTTGGTTGTTATTGTAGTATCAATTAATCAAATTATTTCCTTAAAGTAACTGATGCAAACATTTTTGTTTTTATGTTTTTCTGTGCTTTTGTCATAAACACATTAACAATTTCAATGCTTTAAAATATCATTCAGTCTTCATGTCAACATGAAGATTATACAATGTCTTTATTTGTATTTCAAATAAGTATCTGATTCTTATTATTTACATTTGTATTGACACATTTAGAATTGTTGTCTTTTCATTTCTGAGCTGCATCAAAAGCCACACATTTAGATGTTTAAATCAGTGAATGAATCATTGTGTTTTAGTGGTGGTACAGTCAACATGTAAACATGACAGAAAGTCTGTTGTAATCAAGTTCAGTTTGACATGTGACCGTTTCCCAGAGAGTTAGAATCTATTCTTATTTTGTTTCATTTATATATTTACATTTTCAATGTTTAACATATCATTCAATCTAAATGTCAACATGTAGATTACACATGAATGTTGTTCTTACCTTATTGAGTGCTATATGTCATTGTCTTACCAAAAACCTGAAAGTCTTTCTTTGTATTCCAATCAAGCATTTAGCTCCAAATATTTACATTTTGATGTTCATGTTATAATATTTACTCAAAATGTATTATGTTAGTTTTCATTTTCAAATGCCACATTTTTTACATTTTTAGATCAATTAAAGGATCATTTAGTTCATATTCAGCATGTCAACATGTAAACATGACAACAAGTTTGAATCAAGTTAAGGATGATATAAAGATGGTATTGTTTTTGTGAATATTTATTTTGTTGCATTTTTTATGTTTTAAAGATATTCCAGTCTAAATGTCAACATGTAGGTTATCCTTCAGGTTGTTTTTATTACCTAATCCAGTTTGACATTTAATTGTCTTTGTTCAAAATCTATAACCACTTTTCTTTCTGTCATTGAAGAATCTGATATCACATATTTACATGTATTACTCATTTAAAAGATCATTCAATATAAAAGTGCTATTGTCAACAAGTAACAGCTTCATATATGATCTTTCTTTTACTCAGATCTTCTAATCTTTTGTTTCTGTGAAGTATCTGATTCTTTATATTTACGTAATAAAAAATACCATTCATTCTTTATACTGTTCATTTCTTTATAATGTTAACATGTATACTTACTATTGTTTACTATTTCAATAAAGAGACCACATCTGCAGACTGGCTATGAATGTCTTTAATGTTTCCCAGATCTGAATCACAGCATACAGAGTATAATAACTTCTAAAGTAAAAAGAAATATCATCACCTCATTTATTTATATAGTTTAAATATACTTTTTTTTTTAATATCATCTTTTTTTAATACCATTATTTAAAAAATGATGTTCATCTCAAATCTTAGGATTCTGAATACAACAAATAATGTAAAAAACAAGACAACAGGTGCAACTCTGCAATGAATCGTTGTGTGTGTGTGTGTGTGTGGTGTGTGTGTGTGGGTGTGTGTGTGTGTGTGTGTGTGTGTGTGTGTGTGTGTGTGTGTGTGTGTGTGTTTACCGTGGGCCACATGAAGTCACTTTGGTTTGCTTGGCTGACTGCAGTTTGCTGAGGCTAGGTGTGTCCACATACATCCAGTCTGATCCACGGCTAATCACAGGTTCAGACTCTGAAAGTGAGAGACATTCAGATTAACTTAAAGTTGAATTTAAACTGTTAACAAGAAACTAGAAGTAAAGAATGTTTTTAAGGATGTGTGTGCATGTTTTGCTTTCTAGTGTTTTTGTGTTGATTTGTCCCATAACTGTATATTTTGCTAATTAAAACACATGATTACATTTGGATAAAGAAAGTATAGATGGAAATACAACAAGGGGGAGTCAGTCCATGTCATTCATTATCTTCATCTTCAGGTCAGCGGAGTTGACAATAATGATTGACCTGTGTTCAACCCTGAGCATTGTTTTAACAGTGTTAAAGATACATTCAGCCAGTTATATCATTGTTCAAGAAATCAATCACATGGTCTTACTGAAAACTGTCCTTTACCTATTCATTCTGAACATGGACTCCAGCAGACTACTGACATCTAGTGGACATGAATTGCAACAACACCTACTTTAAACTCAGGATTTCTCTTTCTAATTGTTATTTTTAAAACATAAAGACATGGAACCTTAAACATTTCTTAATTGGACCTGACAATTAAAGACATTAATTTAAAGACATTTAATTTAAAACACAACCGTAGCCTCAAGACATGCAAAGTGAATTAAGAAGAGGCAACTATCTGCAATTGACAACTTAATATGTTTAACTACAGTTGTCCCAATTGTAAGCCCCGTCACAGTGTACTGACTGATTCTGCAGTCCATTGCTGCTGTCACCATCAAACATCTCCACACACAGACAACACAATCATATCTGTCTACTGATTTATCAGGAAAACTCACAAGGTTTATCCCATATCCATCCTCAACTTGACCCGGAAATCAATCGTTGAAGCACGTCATGATTCCTTAAATGCGTGCGGAGGAGTCGATGAAATGAGGAGGCTTCCAGAGGAGAGGGGCGCGGAGGAGAACACGAGTGCAGGCTATGCGGAAGTGTTATTGCTACATGCGCATCAAAGCTCCGCCCACAGATCCAGAGCCGTGTGCATACTGCGGGCTGTTCTGTCTGTTGAAGAAATGATCTGAGTCTTCAAATGTTACATTTGCTTGATTTTTTGTAAAACAGATATATCTTTGATTAAGGAGGAGATCCTTCTCTACAACACATTCAAGTGTTTGAAATAAACTTACACATTCAATAATAATGGTATGATAATAATTATTGTCAGTATTAATGAATCATTTACAGTTCATAAAAGTGGTTTATTTGCATGCGTGGATAAAGGACACTGAATTTAAAACAATTAATTGGTAAATACAATTATTATTATTGTGTTATTTCTATTTTATTTAAATGAATACATTTGTGTCTGAGTTATTAGTTTAGTCTTTGTGTGTTTTTATTTGTTGTCTTAATAAATGAAAAAATAATTTAAAAGTTGGTTTGTTTAATGTTGTCAAGAGTGAGTTCGAGTCGATCATCATATCCTGAAGCAGAGGCTGGTCAGTATTGGCATATCCAGCCATGCAGTGGGGTGGTTTGTGAACTACCTCTCTGAAAGGTCCCAATGTGTTCAGTTTGATGGGCTGTCTTCTGACTGTTTAAACATTACAAATGGTGTTCCCCAAGGTTCTGTTTTAGGTCCAATGTTATTCTCCATCTACATCAAGAGTTTAGGTCAAAGATGTGGATGGGAGCAACTTTCATTTTCATGCGGACGATACCGTGATTATTGTGCAGGTCCCTCCACGACGGAGGCTGTTGTTTAAATTGTCAGGCTCTTTTTAATATTAGTTCAGACATCAGCTCCCCTGAGCTTAAGCTTATTTAAATGTTGAAGTAAACTAGGTAATGCTATTTTCGAAAGCCAAAAACACAGCCGGAGACCACTTTGGATATTGTTCTCTCTCTCTCTAGGGGTCGTCCTCAGATGAGCCCTCCTCGTCGCTTCCAGTCATCCCGGTTCTACCAGACATCTGGCTAGTTCATTGGTACTTTGTGCTCCTGCGTCATTCTTGAGTACGTCCACGTATGTTGTGTGGGACGTCCTCGTGACCGATGCCCGTGTGTTGTTCCTACAGCACCAATTTGCCGCTGGCAGCTCTTGAATGCCTTTGGCGATGTCCAGCGCCATATAGATA